>NC_056738.1:189940278-190070278 GCF_019279795.1 Protopterus annectens
GACAGATGCCTGGTGTCAAAGCCATGGCCTCAAGCTCAATGCAAAAAGTGCATTGTCATCCCCTTGGGTAAAAACTCTGTACCCATGAATTACCACATAGACGGTAGTAAACTTAACACCGAAAGTGTGATAAGAGACCTTGGGACACAGGTGGACAGTAGTCTCTTCTTTGATAATCACATCGCCACAGTAGTCAGGAAATCCTTCTATGTGGCACACCTCATCACAAAAGGTTTCTCATCCAGGAAAAAAGAGGTCATTGTTCCCCTCTACTCATCATTCATTAGACCCATTATAGAGTACAACACCCTTTTTGGTATGTACCTCACAAGACATCTACAACAACTGGAAAGAAAGCAGAAATACCTCGCAAAGAGGATTACCAGCCTCAAACAGATGCCTTATGCAGACCGTCTCAAAAATCTCCAACTTTTCTCTGCTGCATATCGCCTGCTCAGAGGCGATCCCTGCCTAACATACAAAGCTATGTCAAACCCAGAGCTGTTGGACATGCTCCACTTAAAGAAATCCCAGTCTCTCCAAGCTACATACTCTAGGGACCTAAACCTTATCACTACAACAAACAGAACATGCTGGAGGGATAGGTTCCTGTCCCAGAGACTTCCCATACTCTGGAACAAACTACCTATTTATATCAAACAAAGCTCCTCATTAGCACTCTTCAAGAAAAATCTTGATGATTGGATGGGAAATAGGAAATTCCCCCCAGGGTTCACGTCTGTAGCTATGCTCGACAGTGGCACAGGAAAATGCATTTCTTGGCTGACGAAAGCCAGGGTACCTTTTTGGCTAAGCTTATATAGGCCCTAGGGCCAATAGCCTAGTACCTACCTATGAACCTATGAACCTATGCATTTAGGTAGTTTTTCCTAATATAAGAAGAGGTGCCATTAACAATAAAACTGAATGTAAGGGATATTTCTGGATTGGTAAATAAAGAGTGTTGAGCTATGCTGGCTTAAATAAGAGTTGCCCTTTTAAGCTGCTGCTTTGCTCTAGGCCATCGCATCATTGATTGTGCTATCTGTTATGTGATTACAAGTGGAGATTCTGTATCTGCTCTTTTAAAACTTGAAAAAGTGTTTGTTTAATGTGAAAGTTTGTTTATATCTATGTTTTGTTAAAAGTGTTATGGATTCTGCTGTTTTGCTATTTTATTGTTCATTTTAACAGTAAGATCGTTTTCTAAAAGTTGATGTTATCTGTTTGTTACTTATATTATGACAAGATTGTATCTTCTTTCACTGAAGCTCTAAAACTATTTCCAAAGCAAAACACTTTCATATATCCTATGGGCCTCTGATTCAAGAGGTTTGAGAGGTCACGCATTGGAAGTTCCAGCTTGGCTGGAGTTTTCATTTAGTTTTAAAAGCAAAGCACTTTGTAATTGTTATGGTCTTTTATATTAACTAAGCATTATTGAGGGAATAACATATTCACTGAATATACCCTTAATATATAAATTAATTTATTTCTGAATACTATATGCTAAGACATTTTAGCAAAATTATATGCTTTCTGTTTTTTGTACACACTTTATTCCTTTATTGTCCTGAGTGAGTAATGGATGAAAAATGTCCGTTATGTATCATTATACATTCCTTTCTACTGAAATGCTAAAGAAAAGTGAACTGTAAGCTGATTCAGTCAAAAGACAAATAAGTAACACAGTTAGATGGGTGATACTCAAATACTGAATTACACTTCAAATTTCTATGTAAATAGATGAGTTATAGTACTATTTAGTAAGCGGTTGGTTCCTATTAGGTATAAGATAGAAAAACAAAAAAAACTGCAAATTAGAATGGAGATTTGTATACCTTTATCAACATAGAGGGTCATGATTGGGTCTCTGATTGTAACCATCTTATTATGTGTTCAAGAAATGGATACTCAAGAGTAAAGCTCAATAAGTGAATCTTAACATCCATGTTGAGAACATATAATAATTGACTATGATCAGTCAAACCCTTATCTACTCTATGTACTACCAGTTAGGAAAGAAAAAGAAAGTGCAAAGTGTTTTAACAGCTTGAAAGCCAGTAAAGCACTTAGTGCTGTTGCCCAGACTGGTCTCATGCTACAGAAGTGCTTTACAGGTTTACTTTCTTCTGATTTTGTAGTGTAATCATGCTCTCCATGCACTGTATAAATTTTAACTCTGAGCATAATATGGTCACAGCTGGGAGGTAGTTCATTTAGGGAGTACATCTAATCCACTAAGGCATTGTAAACAGATTGTTACATATGCTAATACCTGTAAGTCTCTGGCAAGATCAGTCATGTGATACAATGTAGCTTTCTTTTCTTATTGGACAAATCCATTGACCCAGTGTGACAGAGTACAAAGTTATTGCACCAAAATAAAATCAAGTTAGGAAATTAGACTTCAGAAGTTGTCTAGAACAATTTTTGTTATTTTTAGTTTTTCACTTAGAGGGATGCTAAAATTACCCACAGTTTGTTCATTTAATTTATATAGGTGCTGTGAGCCTTCCAGTTCTAGAAACTCTCTAGAGTCTTGACATAAACTAAACCAATATTAGTATCATTTAACTACATAGAACAATGTACAATTAACGCTTATACCAGACGTTCCAATTCAACTCTTTCTGAGTAAGCGACAACAGCTGTATTAGACAGCTGTCTAAGATGAGTTATATGGTAGCAGAAATATTGCAGCTAAGAGAGAATTTAGTCCTTACAGCAGGCTCATGTTATAAATGGGGAAATACATATAGTCTGCAATATATAGTTGCATTGTACTATATTATATTTACATTCTTCAGCATCTGTTGTTCTGAAGGCTCAGGACATTATCTTAATTTACGGCCACCATTTAGACGAGCTGTCTACAATAATGTGCACAATGAAATAATTTGGATTAGTGTCTGTCTCCTGATATTATGTACAGTGTATGTACATTTTTCCTGGTTGTGAATCTGTATTGCTACAAGCCAAGATATAACTTCTGTCTTATTTCCTGTTGTGTTCTTTGCTGCATTATGCTAAGCCTAACTTGATCTCCTACTTTTGTACTGTATATGAAATTTGTTCAACTATTTATAACAGTGAGTTTGTCATTTTTTGTAAAGCTACTCATCTTTTGTGCTCATCATTATGTTTAATAACTTTTTCATATGTATCCCTAAGGGATGCAAGACTTGACCTTTCTGAGGAGGTTGAAGGGTCATATCCGCAAAGGAATTCAGGAATGCATGGGAAAGACCCATGCCGCTATTAAAGGAATACGTAGAAGTAAACTGTTGGCCCCTATAATTAGAGCACTGGCAGAAACATAGATATTCTGAATAGCCTTTATAATGTCACTTTCTGTAGGGCTCTGTAAACTGCATTTGACACTGGATACCTTGTTGGAAAAGTATATACCAATTGATGACTTACTTTTCTAAAATGTCATTAGTGATTTTTAACAATTATTATTCCCTTCCTTCTGCTTGTACAGGCATTCTCATTTGGCTTCCTTTCCTGATTAACATCCCTTATTTATTTGTTTGTTTGTTTGTTCACATATTTAATTTTATACTTGTTAACCAAGTGTTTACATTGGTCCTAAAATGATTTTTTTCAGGTATGACTGAGGCCTTATTGGATGTCAGTCATTACAGTTATTACAATTGTGCTATCACAGTTATTTTTGATGATTAACAGTGTGTTAAGGCCTGTACAGTACAGAAGTTGAATTACAACTTTGAACGGTAGTTCTGCAGCAGTATGGTACATTCTTAGGTAATTGACACAATCATTCTGAAAGCTAAGTTATTAATAGCACTGTATTAGAAGTGACTATTAATAAATCCATTATGGGTAATTAAAACAGTCATTCTAACAATACTACTATATAGATATGTACATAACAATTGGAAGTACAAACAATGGTTGATTTGTCAAAAAACAATGTGTTGGTATTTTTCTTAGTTCATAGTGACCTCTCATTCATACCAAATGCTAGTAGCCATTATCCTGGACTGTGTACACAGGAACAGTTTCTTATCCTCAACAGGAGCCCCTTAAGGGATTATCTACATTTGTGAAGAAAATGATTTCATTTTTACGTCATTGGATAAGCTGTTTGACAGCACGTACAATTTTGAAAAGGCATATTGCCCTATGCTCAGGTAAATGAGGTTCTGTATGATCTTAAAACATTTTGCTTTCTCAGGGTGTAGTATGAGTTTCTAATCTGCAGATTACTGTTAAGTGGTCAGCAATACCTTTCCTTTATTATTTTAAATGGAAGTATGTTTAGAAGAAGTGTGCATCTGATCATGACTGGTGGCCAGTTGTTTTTTTGGATAGTCATACAGTGATGTTCTCTTTGAGGGCTAAAGTATATAAATCTCATCATGTTTTCAGTTCTTTGTATAATGGTTATGTTTTGAGCCAAGATCAGGACTATAAGTGGGAAGAAGTATTCCAAGCCTTCCTTGCTTCTTTTATAGGTAAATGTGAAAGTTTGTAGGCTCCCTTTAGCTAATTTAATATTTTTGGGTCTGTATTTTGACATGGGCATGGAATATTAATTGCTGATCTTAGGTTATACCTAAACACCTTTGTTAGCTAACTACTGGATGAGTTTGTCCTAGTTGGTCACTAAGTATAATGGAGAATGCTAGTGATAATTTGTATGGCATAACAAAGAGCATAACTGATGATATTTTAATATTTATGCATAGTGACAACAGTTCTAAAGTAGAATAAATTCAGATTTCAGAGAACTGTTTAAGTTCAAGTGAGGATTTTCAATCTGCCATTATCATGTTTTCATCAGCATACAGGATATAGTTTGGGACAGAAATATCCTAAGGTAAATCGTTTATAAAAACAGTGAGCAAGAGAGGGTGTAATGCTAATTCTTGGAGGATGTCCAATGCAGGGAGAGACAGCAGTCTGAATGTTGCTGCCTTTCACAAAAAAGGTATTATTGAACACTTGCTCTATGAACCAGCAGCACAAATAATTTGAAAAGTAAAATTCCTTAACTTGTGGAGGAGAGTTCTGTGGTTGACAATTTCAAATGTCTTTTTCAAAATCAGTAAATACAGAACCTGTAAATGACCCTTCTCTATGTTGCTAAGGCTGTAGATGTCTGAGCAATTTGTAATTAGGTCTGAAGTCATCGTAGCTATCAGTTAGAATACTATACTTCTGTAAGCACCCCGATATTTTAGGGAGGAAGATGGGAGTGAGTGGTCAATGTCCCATAGCAAAAAACAGTCATCAGCCCATAAACACATCAGTATGTTTGCTTTTTTGCTATGGGGCAGTAATCATTAGCTGTTTTGGAGCTGAAACCTTAGGGATAGGCAATATAAATACATGTTTGAGTCTACATACTTCCACCTGCTTTAACTGTATTTCATTCATTCATTTTCTGTAACCTGCTTTATTATATTTAGGGTTGTGGGGAAGCCAGAACCTATGTTGGTATTCAGCAGGCATAAGGCAGAAAAACATATTTGGATGTGATGCCTGTTCATCACAGGACACACACACACACACACACACACACACACACACACACACACACACACACACACACACACACACACACACGAGCTGTTTAGAGAACTGACATTTCATCTAACAGTATATCTTTTGAGATGTGGAAGAAACAGCTGTATCCCTCAATACATGGTGTCACAGGAACAAACCATTGTCTAAATTAAATAAGACAATGCTCTATAAACTTAAGTTTTGATGACCTGTAGATGTAGATCTATCCAAATATGCACAAAGATCTGTCCAAATCATTGCCTGTTGTCATAACATCCCACCTTGCTAGGTAGGAGAAATAAAGTCTAATAGCCCATAGTAGACATCTCTACAAAACTTGCATGCTAAATAATTTGATTTTAAAACTGAGTTCAGAAAACTGCACTACCCCCCCCCCCCTGGTCAGGGAGGGGGATCTGTCATTCACCTCTCCAGATGTCTTGTCCAGAATTATGAACTATGAGAAACTGCAGCTTCAATTCCACAACATCTAGTTGAGCTGAAAGGCTAATCAAACAAGGTAAGTGGGTCATCCTAATGACTATACATATGAACTTTATACTTTTTTATTCTAATGTTTGTGCATTAATTTGTACTAACATAGGCAAATCAAAAGACAATTTTCAGATATGTTTGTCCATTGGCTTTTCCCGGTTAGGGGTCGCCACAGCGGAAGTCCGGTCTGCTAATGATTGGCAGTTGAATGTTATGGTGTTGAGTTGCCAGCCGGACGCCCAACCTTCAACAAAGGCTCACCCATTCAATGCATGTCTTTTGAATGCCCACTTGACCGCGGGGAGGACATGCAGACTCCACAAAGAAGGCACTCCCAACCCAAACCAAGAATCGAATGGGAGAACCTCTTGCTGTGAGGCAACAACGCTATAACCCTAGCCAAATAGAGCAAGAAGTCCATCATCGTCATCACCAACATCATCTTCATCATCAACAACCTGCTTTTTCCCAGTGTGTCGTGTCAAATGTCTCCATCTCTCTCATTTCAATGTCACTCGCCTACCTTGTTTGACAGTCATGCCTGACTGTCATAGATCGTCTTTCACAGAATCCATTCTTTGCTGGATGCTATCATTTCCTCTTCCCTTCTTCCTGCCTGTCTCAAATCTTCTTCATCAGATTGTGCCTGAACCACTGTAATCTGTTCTCTTTGATCTTTTCTGCAATTGCAGCTACTTTGGCTTCTGCTCTGATGTCCTCACTTCTTTGTCTATCCCATAGTGTTCACCCTAACACCCATCTCAGTCACTTTGTCTTCATCACGTCTATCTTTCTCAGATGATCTTCCTGTATTGAACAGATTTCTGTATCATAAGGTAGTACTGGTCATAGCAATTCTGTAACCTTACTTTTCAGCTTCTTTGGTATTCTTTTGTCATACCCCTCCCAAGTCTGTTGGTGGCAGACCCCTGATTCTACCTTTGACATCTTCATTCAGACTCCCCTTCTCCTCATTCACCCCTCTCAGATACATGAAGCTATTAACCTGCTCCACTATTTTTCCTTATTTATATTATTTAGTTATTTTTAGATTTGTTAACTGTGTTAGTCTGACTGGGCACAGAAAGCCCCTTTTCAGTGGAGACCCAAGGAGAAAAGCGCCAAGAAAGTCATTAAGAAAATAAGAAAAAAACTAATAATTCAAGTTGTAAGATACTTAACACTACAGAAACAGAGATGGAGATGTATACAATATGAATATATACAAGGCAAAAATACATTATTTTGAGAAAGCAGTAGCAATATGTTTGAGAAATTTGGTTAGCATTAAGTTATATACAAGAAATATAGCAATGCCTAAAATAAGAGTATTTTGTAATAGATAATACACATTTCAGATTAACATCATGACATAGTACAACAAAGATTCATTTAATAGCATAGGTACTAACTGCAGAAAGAGTAATATGTATAGACAGTTTATATAGCAGATACCAGGCAGATATGTTACTTGAGAGAAAAAAAATTCATTAGGTTATATCCTTTCAAGTACAGATCCATGCATGTTGGAAATGAATTTTTAGTTGATTTTGAATTTGCCACTTTTGGTAGTGGAGCAAAGGGACAATGGAAGTTTGTTCCATGAGTATGTAATTAAATGACTGTAAAGTATTTTTCCAATATTTTTGTTTGGATTGGTCACCTGAAGTAGGTTTTGTTGTGTGCTTCTGAAGTCATGATTGTGTGCGTAGAGTGAAATTATGGATGTAAGGGCAGGGGAGGAGTTGGGGTTATTTAGGATGCTGTGTACAATTTGTAGTTGTGATATTTGAAGCATGTAGGGATTCTCAGGCCATCTTAAGCTTTTCATGGATATAACATAATGGGATTTGTAGCTATTAATGGCTGTGAATATGGCTATCTTGTTATAGATGGTTTCTAGTTTGATTAAGAGATTATTTTGGAGGTCAGTAAGTTTGGGAGAAGCATACAGCAGGGATGGTAGAATAAATGTTTGAACCATTATAGGTCTAGATTTGTTAGGTATTTATTTGTTGTTGTGGTATTAAAGACCTAGTTTTTGATTGGACTTTTTGATACAGTTTAAGTAGGTCAAATTTTAATTGGTTGTCTATAGTAATGCCAATCAATTTGGTTTTTGAGTCAGTGGTGATAATTCTATTATCTAAGGATGAGATGGTGAAGTTTTGTTTAGCTGGATTGAGGTTTTTTGGAAGGAAAAAGAGAAGCTTGGTGTTTTTGGGGTTGAGAAGCAGGTTGTTTTCAGTTAGCCATTGTTCTACTAGGTGCAGAGATTGTTGAGTGACAGTGTGGAGATTTTGTATATTGTCAGAGGTGTTAATAATTGTGGAATCATCTGCATACTGTATTACGATAGAGATGGGACAGGAGTCATGGAGGTTATTTGTAAATATATTAAAAAGTAAGGGGGCCCTGGAGAGACCCTGGGAAACCCCGGTCTTAACAAGATGGAAAGGGGAGAAGGATGTTTGCCATGTGATGGACGGATATCTGTTTGAGAGGTAGCCGTTAAACCAGGAGGTAGTGGAAGTAGAGAGTCGTAGGGTGGAAAGTTTGTTTAGGAGGATGGGATGGGAAACAGTATCAAATACTTTGGATAGGTAGAGGAATACAGCTAATACGAGTTTATTATTATCTCTGGCTTGGGCAATGTTGTGTGTGGAAGATAGGAGGGCAGTGGTAGTACTGTGCAAGTGTCAGAAACCGTGCTGTGTGGCTGTAATTAGGTTTGCCTGTAAGAGGTGGTTTAGTATTGGTCTATGTAACCATTTTTCCAGTATCTTGCATAAGGGGGATAATATGGCAATAGGTCTGTAATTTGAGGGTTCTGTAGAATTTCCTCCCTTGTGGAGTGGTATTATGAAGAATGTTTTCCAGATATCTGGTACTGTCTTTTCTTGGATGGATCTATTGATAATTATAGATACAGGGTATGCTATGTATCTGGCTGCATGTTTAAGAAATAATGGAGGGAGCTTGTCGGCTAATGAGGAACAGGGTTTGAGTTTGTTAAGAGTGATCGATGAAGGAAGTTGTTATGGGTGCTAGGGAGAATGAGGGAAGAGATGCGGTGGAAGGTAAAGTATTAATATCAAGAGTTTCTTGTTTAGTAAGCTTTTCTATTGTTTTGATGAAAAAGTTGTTAAGCAGAGTTGCAGTTTCACTAGAAGGTTTGTTAGGGAAGGGGTTTGGTGAAGAGGGGTTCCCTGGAAATAGTAATTTGTTTTTTGAGTGCAAACTTTCTTTGGGTTGGAATGTGGGTTGCTCAGAGCTTTTTGATAGAATATTTGTCCAGTAGAACCTGCATTTTTGTTTGGTTGCAAAGCTGTTTATATAAGTTCAGGTGGAAAGCTGAGTTGTTATAGTTTTCCATGCTGTCCAGGCACTGTGTCTGTTGTTCAGAAGCGATCAAGTTGCCTGATTTAGCTATGGTGCATAATTACATTTTAGCCTAATTTTTCTACTGGGAGCCGGGGTGTTAAGGGTTTCTAGGAATATATTGTTGAAGCTCTGTCAGCCTCATCAAGGGGTAATGTGTGCAGGAATGACCAGTTTACAGTGGACAGTAATTCGTTTAGGGTGACAGGGTTGTAGTTTTTAAGGTTAAGAGACTCTTGTATTCATGGCTCTTGTTAAGATTGGGAGACTGCCTTACTACTACTTTTCGTGAGGACCTCCTGTCTCAGTTCTTAGCTTCTCCTGATTTCCCCAGTTTATACCATTATTACTGTCTTATTTGCACACATTTTCATCCCAGGTGTCTCCAGGTTTACATTTCATTCCTCTAACTTTTGCTGAAGTTCTTGCTCAGACTCTGCCTGTAATGCCACATCATCTGCATATAACAATGTTGTTGACCTTTCCCCTACAACCTGTTTGATGATGTATTCCATCACCAGTATGAGCAGCAGTGGACTCAGAGCTGAACCCTGAGACACACCCACTCCTACTGGGAACCCCTCTGTGAGACCAAACCACTGTTTGTACTTAAGTCATTGGATCCATGTACATAGCCTGCATTAATTCTATCAATGTTTCGAGCACTTCAAACCAATGAAGGACTGCTCAAATCAGCTTTCTTGGGACCTTGTTTTATACTTTTTCCAACTCAAGGAATGCCCAGTTGGACTCTTTCCTCATCTCAAGCTTCTGCTGAATTATCTGTGTCACTACAAACATCTGGTTGGTTGTGCTGCATACTAATTATTCACTCCCATCTTACTTTCTACTATTCTGCATATTCATGTATCAGTCACCCTCTCAGTAGATTCATAGGTTTGTACTAGGCTCCCGACCATCAGGGTCTTTATAAACCTAGCTGTGCAATTCAACCCACTTTTGTCCTCATGTACATTGTACATGTATATGCTGAGGGTGTATTAGTAGTGAGGTAGTTATGGGTTGTGTGTGGGGGGATCTGTTAGTTTGAAATTAGTTAACTTACTGTCAGCTCTGTCCTTCAGACATAGGGGTTAGAATGCAGTGTGATAGGAGTTTGATACCTCTGTACTGCCCACAGTTGTGGATGTCCTCTTTGTTCTTGTATACTGGAACTGGTATAGTTATTCTCCAGTCATATAGCAACTTTGTTGATCTGTTCCCCTCCTACCTATTTGCTAATGTAGTCTATCAAATAGAAGGCACAAATGTTGGAAATTCTACAGAGTGGGAATAGTGCCTAATGGATATTTTCATTTAAGATGTATTAAAGACTCTGATGAGGAAGGACTGTGGTTTGGCTCACCCCAAAAGAAATCAACCATAAAAATTAGAATGAGAATAGGGTATTAAAGTATGATTGTCTTAAGGAGTATTACTTTTTCTTACAATGTCAGTTATACCTATTCAAACTACTCATAAATATGTATATTATAGATAAACTCACTAAACTAGGTATAAATCCCTATGTCACAAGATGGGTTGCCAACTGGCTCACTGACAGAATCCACACTGTGAAAGTAGCAGACTCTAAATCCAACTTCAGACCAGTGACAAGTGGAGTACCACAGGGTTCAGTCCTGGGTCCTCTCCTGTTTGGTATCTACTTCTCTGAAGTACAGGCTAACACAGAAGGTCTTTGGCTAACAAAGTTCACAGATGACTGCAAACTAGGAGCCATAATCAAAACTCCTAATGATGTGTACATCCTACAAAAGGTCCTCACTGAGACAGCTGCCTGGTGTCAAAGAAATGGCTTCAAGCTTACTGCCAAAAAATACATTGTCACCCCTTTTGGTAAAAACTCTGTACCCATGAACTGCCACATAGGTGATAGTCTACTTAACACTGAAAGTGTGATATGAGATCTTGGGACACAGGTGGACAGTAGTCTCTCCTTTGATAATCACATTGCCACAGTAGTCAGGAAATCCTTCTACGTGGCACACCTCATCACAAAAGGATTCTCATCCAGGAAAAAAAGAGGTCATTGTTCCCCTCTACTCATCACACATTAGACCCATTATAGAGTATAACGCCCCTTTTGGTATGTACCTCACAAGACATCTACAACAACTGGAAAGGCTGCAGAAATACCTCACAAAGGGGATTACCGGCCTCAAACAGATGCCCTATGCAGACCATCTCATAAAACTCCAGCTTTACTCTGTCACATATCACCTACTCAGAGGTGATCTCTGCCTAACATACAAAGCTATGCCAAACCCAGAGCTGTTGGACATGCTCCACTTAAAGAAATCCCAATCCCTCCAAGCTACACGCTATAGGGACCTAAACCTTGTCACCACAATAAACAGAACATGTTGATGGGATAGATTCCTGTCCCAGAGACTTCCCATACTCTGGAACAAACTACCTATCTATATCAAACAAAGCTCCTCATTAGCACTCTTCAAGAAAAAATCTTGATGATTAGATGGGAGATAGGAAATTCCCCCCTGGGGATCACTTCTGTGGCTCTGTTTGACAGGGGCACAGGAAAAAAAATTCTTGGGTAGCAAAAGCCAGGGTACCATTTGACTACGCTTATATAGGCCTTAGGGCCAATAGCCTAGTACCTACCTATGAACCTATATGTTGTTCTAAATGTTAGAACCATGGACAGGAGGATGGTGTCCTAATGCTTATTGTTTGAAGGTACAAGGCCTTTGACATCCTGAGCAGTAATCAGACATTACAAGAAAAACAGATTTATTGAGCTGGATTGAAAACATTGTGAAAAACTATGCAAGGCCTGTAGCTGCTTTTTTTTCAGTAAAGATGCAGCAAAGATGAAAAATGTGTAGAATTTTATAAAATCTGCACTTTTCCTAGGAAGGATGCAGCAAAGGTATAAAATGTGACAAACTGTACAGAACAAGTTTTTTTTTTTTATTTCTATAGAATTGCAGCAGAACCCTGAAAACTGAAACCGTTTCACATGCACATATTAGCAAAGTTCATAAGTTCCCTAGACTACTACCTCTTATTAAAAAACAATATTACTTTTTTGGGGTTAAGATGGTTTTGGTTTTCTATGCAACTTTAGCTTGTGGTAAGTTATTTAAATTTAAATTTAGACCCAGCAGAAAGTAAAGCATCAGGATGTCTTTACATGAAATGAAAGTATACTTACTGAATATTTCCCAGAATATTTCCCAGTTCTGGGACCTCTCTTGTTCGGTATATACTTCTCTGAGGTTCAGGCTAACACGGGGGGATTATGGCTGACAAAGTTCACAGATGACTGCAAACTGGGGGCCATAATTGAATCTCCAGCTGACACAAGCATCCTCCAAAAGGGTCTCACTGAGATGGATGCTTTGTGCCAGAGCCACGGCCTCAAGCTAAATGCTAAAAAGTGCATAGTCATCCCCTTTGGGAAAAACAAGGTGCCCACAAATTACCACATAGGTGGTAATCCATTAAGTACCGAAGAAATAATTAGAGATTTGGGGACCAATGTAGATAGTAATCTCTCCTTTGATAATCACATTGCCAAAGTGGTTAGAAAGACCTTCTATATAGCCCACCTTATCATGAAAGGGTTCGCATCTAGATCAAGAGTGGTCATTGTGCCCCTCTACTCGTCACTCATCAGGCCCATAATTGAATACAATGCCCCTTTTGGGATGTACCTTACCCGACACCTGCAGCAACTGGAGAGACCCCAAAAGTACCTCACCAAGAGGATCATGGGCTACAAACAGATGTCCTATGCAGCTCGACTAAAGAAACTCCAGCTCTACTCAGTTGCTTACCACCTACTCAGAGGCGATCTATGCCTGACATACAAAGCCATGTCATACCCAGAATTAATGGACATGCTCCACCTCAAAAAATCCAAGTCCCTTAGAGCTGCATGCTCCAGGGACCCAAACCTCAGCACAAAAATAAATAGGACATGCTGGAGGGACAGATTCATTTCCCAGAGGCTCCCCTCACTCTGGAATAGAATCCCAATTCATGTTAGGCATAGCCCCTCGCTGACCCTCTTCAAGCGAAATTTGGACACGTGGATGGGAAATCGCAAATTCACCCCTGGGATCTCTCCTGTGTCCCTGCTAGACAGAGGCACAGTAAACTAATCTTGAAAGGGTACCTTCTGTGACCTACTTTACAGAGGCACAGTAGGCTAATCTAATAGGGAGGTGGAAGCCAAATACACTCTGGCTAGGCTTATAAATGCCCTAGAGCAGATAGCCTAGTATCTACCTATGAACCTATGAACCTATGAACCTATGAACCTATGAACCTATATATTCTTTCAAAATCAACTCAGCCAGTGTTCCCGTCAGTCTGTGCTTTTGCTTTTGTCCATGAGTGTTTGGTGGACTTTATAACAGGACTGAAAGCAGTGAAGAACATTTATACATGGAGTAAAGATGAGAAGAAAGGCAGCCTGATACCCAATGTCAGTAAGCCCATGTCCATAAATTCTGTCTTTGTAAATAATCATAAAAGTCAAATACAGAGAAAGTACAGTTAAATGAGTAGTAGTGTAAAACCAGCAAGCCATTAGGCAGTGATTTTCATAACTAAACTTGCTGTTCAAAAATTTTTATTGTATAATTCTGTGTGCAAGAGTAAATTTGTTTGTATATTTAATTTTCAAACTGTATTTCCAAACTGCTCTAGTAAAGAATTACACTATCCTATTAGAAAAGATTGTGGGCTGGCTACTAAATAATGTGCATAAGGGTAATTATGAAAGACTGGTGAATTATAACTACTGACATTCACCTTTTAAAGAGAGGGACTGCTTAGCTATAGCTACTATAAGATTTTATTTATGTTTTGTTGACTGAGTTAGTCCTACTAGGCATGTGGCCTATTTTCCAGGAAGATACAAGGTAGCATTTATGCTGAATAGGAAATGTGGCCAGGGCATCAGGGAATTTCCTGTACTCCTTGTATATGGGGACATAATTCATTACTATACTTCCTGCCTTCCGGTCTGGGTGTGGAGGCGGCTTGGAGAAATAGGAAGATCAAAATTGAGTATGGGGGAGGAAGGAGAGTTTTTTCAGGTTTTTAATGTGAGTAAAGCTGTATCGAACAGCTGAAGAGCCAAATATGGCAGTTAATGAATCGGAAGTTATGCAGAGTAAGGAGAATGAAGAAGGGAAAAAAGGAAGTGGAGGAGAGTCTAGTAAAAAGGAAACAGAAGGAGTCAAAGTGGATATGGTGGATTCAGAGGAGTTATTTCAGCAAAATGTGTTTGCAGCAGATTCTGCAACATCTGAGTGTGTTGTTACAATCCTCAGAACTAACTGAACAGACCAAACCAAAGAGTGAGAAGTCAGTGTTGTTGGGAGAAATAATGGACAGAATTCAAGATAAAAATGTTCAGGATATAAAGAAGGAAGGAAGAAAAGAAATCATACATACAGATGGCAAGAGAAGGTGAAAGAAGAGAAGAAAAGGCAGAAGTAAGAAGAAAGCATCGGGTGAGGATAAGTAGCAAAATGTAAAAGGAACTAGATAGATATGAAATATGAGACAGCATCATTTCATCATTGGGTATTGAACCCAGAGAGGTAAGAGCTTTTATTTGTATTAGCAAAGATACTTTTTGCGAAATTTTTTGAGGAGGTGCAATATATGGAAAAGTTTTCAGAACAATATGAAAAGAGAAAGAATGAAAACCCTTGGAACTTATATGTTGAACAGGCATTTAACATAGAAGCTAAACAAAGAGAATTTCTAAAACTTTGAACTGAAGTTGAAAGAGACAGTTTAAAAGACTATTTAAAAACTGTGTGTAGAGATGTAATGGACATTAAAAAGATATATGACAATAGAGATTTATGGACTGGGGGATGGGAATGTGGTGTTATACTGAAAATGCAAAATGATAAATAATGTATTTGCCAAGTATAATTAATGTGGAGGGGAATAAGGGATTGGTTAGATACTGAAGACAATCAAAGGTGTTTTTTGTGTGGTAAAGATGATCATCTAATTGCCAAGTGTGACAAAAAGACATGTTTTATTTGTGGTAAAGTTGGTCATGAAGCAAAAAAAATGTGAGCAAATATGTATAAAATGTGAAAAATAGGACATTCGTGGATGGACTGTAATGCTACAGACAATTATACACAGGAAATAAAGTCAGACCAAGATAGGGAGGGTGGTTTAGTGGATAATACAGATGAAACACAAAAAGAAAAACATGAATGAGAAAGATATAAGAATGGAAGTAAAAGAATGTATGAGGGGA
This sequence comes from Protopterus annectens, assembly GCF_019279795.1. Taxonomy (NCBI): domain Eukaryota; kingdom Metazoa; phylum Chordata; order Ceratodontiformes; family Protopteridae; genus Protopterus; species Protopterus annectens. The sequence continues at coordinate 189,955,976 of NC_056738.1, forward strand.
AAGAAAAGGAAAAGAAGGAGAGATAGAAGAAGAAATAAGTAGTTCAAGTAATGAAGGGGAAGATAAATGGATAAAAGTTAAAAGTAAAAGTAGGAGTGTTGGAATGGTATAGAATGTTAGATATGGATATTATAGTGTTAACAGACATAAGAATGACAACAGAAGAATATATAATACAGGATAATGGGTTATGGGAAGACATGGGTATATGGAATTTAGCAGATGAACAATGCTCAGGCATAGCAATTTTATGTAAAGAATGTATAGAAATTCTGGATTATACACTAGTATTATTAGGAAGAATAGTAATATTACATATAAGATAAATATATATGGTGATTACACTCTATGCATACACTTTACAAAAACAAAGAGAAATCACTTATGTGAATGCAAATATGCAAGTGATAGTACTGGGAGACTATAATTGTGATTTAAGACATTGCCAAAAAGAAGGAGCAGATATAAAAGTAATTTCAGATATGATAAAAAATGGTAGAATGTACTTATGGAAAAACAAACACCGGATATGCAAAAGGAGTAATTTGAGAACTGAAATTAACTATTTTATAGTATCAGAGAGTTTAAGGATACTACATCAAGGAGTTAGAATTATGGGTTTTTCAGAACATGTAGTAATCTGGATAGAGATTCAAGAAAGAATAGGTTATATAAAATAGGTAGAGGGATAAGGTGAGGATGCAAGGAGTAGAGGTGGCGAAGGTGGATGAGTTTAAATACTTGGGATAAATAGTTCAGAGTAATGGTGAGTGTGGAAGAGAGGTGAAGAAGAGAGTACAGGCAGGATGGAGTGGGTGGAGTGATTTGTGACAGATGAGTACTAGTAAGAGTGAAAGGGAAGGTCTACAAGAGGGTAGTGAGACCAGCTATGTTACAGGTTGGAAGGTTTGGGGACAAAGCCAGAGACGCACGATTACGTTGGTTTGGACATATGCTGAGGAAGGATGCTGAGTATATTGGGAAAAAGATGTTAAGGATGAAGCTACCAGGTAACAGGAAAAGAGGAAGGTCTAAGATAAGGTTTATGGATGTGGTGAGAGAGGACATACAGGTGGAGTGGTGTGACAGAACAAGATGCAAAGGACAGGAAGAAATGGAAACAGATGATCCGCTGTGGTGACCCCTAACGGGAACAGCCAAAAGAAGATGATGATGATGAGTTAAATGAGTATGTAAAGGAAATTATACATCAACTATGGTTAGATAATATTAATATGAGTGGATTTTATAATGATTGGACAAGTTGGTTAATTACTTTAAAAGAAAAATATAGAAAAGAAGTGCTGGAATGGCAAAGGACAAAAATATAAGGAAATCAGTAATCAAATCTTTAAAAACATAATAGACAATAAAGAAAAGTTTATAGAAAAGAGAGAATGTTATAAGAAATAAACCAAGAGAAGGTTAAAAATGTTATTCAAAGATATTTTTAAAAAGGAAGTAAAGAAGTAGCACCATATCTATGTAAAATGGTTAAAGAAAAAATAAAATAATGAGAGAGTTAAGGAACGAGGAAAAGAAATAATGCAGGCAGTAAAAATACATATTTTGAAAACTTTTTTCCATATGTGACACTATAAGAAAAAGAAATGGAACTTAAATTAACTGAAGACGACAATAAGAGAATGGGAGAAAATATTATAATGACAGAGTTTAAAATGTGTTGAAAACAGTAAATGTAGAAACAGCTACAGGTTTAGATGGACTTGAATTTCTAATGTATAAGGACATGCAAGAATGGCAAAAATAATTTTTAGAGGTGATAAATGAATGGTTTGAGAAAAGGGTAAATGATGAAAACATATGCATGGGTACAATTAAATTTATATGGAAAAAGGAGAAAGAGCAGACATGAAAAACTTGAGACCACTAGTACTAAACAATACTGATTATAAGAGTTTTATGAAAATAGAAAAAAGAATAGAAAGTAAGGCTAATAAGTTACTGACTGAAACAAGGAATAAAAGAAAAAGGAAGTAAAGAGCTTTTAATGATAATAAGAGAATTGGTAGGTGTTATAATAAATAAGAATTGAAAATATTAGTAGAAGATGTAAGTAAAGCATTTGTCAAGATCCAGCATGAAACATTATGGGAAATTTTGTAAGAATATAATATAAGTAAAAAATATTCAACCTTTTGAAATCAATATATAACAAAAAATAAAGTGAAATTAGTGATTAATGGTTGGTTAAGTGAGACAATAGAAAGAAAAAGTGGTATTAAGCAAGGATGTCCAGCAAGTAGTATTCTATTCGCATTCATTATGAATGTGGCAGTTATCAAGATAAATCTGGCATTGGAGGAAGCTAAATATTGTACAACAGAGGGGAAATCAGATTCCAGTGATGCAGATTATTTAGTATTAGTTGTTAAAAATAAAGAATGGATGAGTATAGCTATTAAGACACTTGACAAAGGACTAAAGGTGTTAGGTTTGAATATTAATGAGGAAATTAGTAAAGGACTAGGGTTTTCTGGAAAAATAAGAGGTATTTAGTTTAATAAAGGCTAAATAGAAATTTTGGGAATAAGGTTTGGTAATGAGCAGCAGAGAGTGACATAATGGAAGGATATGATTCCTAAAATAAGGAGTACTTGTATATTCTGGAGAACATTTAAAGTTACATATGGAAAAAAAAGCATGTTTAATTAATTCAGTCATATTAGATAAGCTGGCACATCTAGCAAGTGCACTTATGATACTGCTAGAATGTGAAAAAGAATTAGTGAATGTATTATTTACATTCATATGGGGATCTAGATTGAACCCTATTAAAAGAGAAATTCTTTATATAACCAAAAAGGAAGGAGGTTTTGAGTTTAATAAACCTAAATTGTTTACTGAATTTATATAAAATATTGGCAGAATTAAAGGAAAAAGGAAAATTGTTCTTCCTCTTTCGGCTTTTCCTGGTTAGGGGTCGCCACAGCGGATCATCTGTCCGCTCATGATTGGCAGTGGAGTTTTACAGTGTCGAGTTGCCAGCCCAGTGCCCAACCTTCCACAGAAGGCACACACACACAATCACACCTAGGGCCAATTTAGAGTGTCCAATCCACCTACTGCATGTCTTTGGGATGTGGGAGGAAACCGGAGCACCCGGAGGAAACCCACATGACCACAGGGAGGACATGCAGACTCCGCACAGAAGGCACCCCAGCCGAGAATCGAACCGGAGAACCTCTTGCTGTGAAAGATTATTTAGGTCAAATACAAATCAATATGGGAAAAGCTTAAATGTCTAAAAATAAGTAAAGGAATAACTTGTACAGAAATGAAACTATATCAAGATAAAATATTACTATGGAAGATTGATTTAAGAAATATAGAACAGAACAGGAAAGCATGGTATGAAAATATAATGGGAAAATGTATTATATTTACCCTTGGAAGCATTTAAGAGAAAAAAAGTAAAAGCTGTAAAAGCTAGAATGAAATTATGTGAAAAATATGTGGAATGTACAGATTTTCTGTGGAGGTTGTCTATAAGTAGACTTCCAGTAAAAGCAAATATGCAATATAAAACAATGAAAGATTGAGTCTGCATATATTGTGGGGAATTAGAGACTGCTAAACATGTGTTTCTGAAATGTAAAAGAGTGAATCAATTGTGGGAAGAACTATGTCACAAAGAATATTTAAAAGGATTGAGAAATGTTAAATGTATAAATTTGGACATGGTAGAATATGGATACTATGAAAAATATGAAACAAACTTATATAGATAGATTATATGAAAATTTGTTTTTAGCAGTGATCTTTTGCTATATGCTCTTAAGGTAGATGCATTGTTGTGAGGAAATACTGTCTATAGTGCTATCCCTGACATATGATACCATCACTCTATTAGCACCAAAACAATTACTGTATTAAAAGGACCTAAAAAGGATGCCTCTTCACAAATACATTCGATCTTATTATTGTTCTTGAGAATTCTAAAATACTTTCTTCACTTTTTTATAACACGGTGCACTTCATGAAAGACAAAGGTGCATTTACATATTAGTGTTTTTAGCTCTGCTGCCTCCCACAATGAACTAGAAACATCTTTCTCCAGTGCAGTGATTGCTGCCATGGAAAATTGCATCCAAACTGCTATCAGGTTTTTGTTAATCTACATCCCTAACTCCTCCACCAGGCAGCTATGTGCACACTCCAGATGTGAGGGTATTCAATGCCTTCCTCTGAGGTTATGCAGATTCCTACACATGCCTAAAAGAGGATATCATATGTGTGGTTTGACAGGAGCATGTCCTGAATAGTGCTGCATAAAAGATGCCTTTCCTCCACTTGATGTCTACATTAAAGTGAGTGAGACCAGCTTCTTCTCCTCAGGATGAGTAATCTGACATTGACCATTCACCCCCCCCCCCTCATCCAGTGCCTGTACCACTAATTAAACTCAGATAACCTGGGTCATATTCATGGTTTTATTCATCTATGCCATGGATCAGAGTTGGATAGGGTATTATTGCTACTTACTTTAAGGTGCTATTGACAATATCATTAGTTGTCCATTTTTCAAAAAAGTAAAAAAAAAAAATCTCTGAACATTAGCAGGGACAGGCCAATGATTTTGTTTACAAAGGACTGTGCTCAGGCAGTATGTTTACTGATGTGGCATGAGAAACACCAACCATTTAGAAAGCAGCACTTTACTTAGATATAGAACCCTTCAATGCTCCTGAATGCAGTACAATTTTTCATTGGCTGCGTACCATTTAAGTCCAATTTTATTGTATACAGAAATCCCGTTTACATGATGGTACATGTCCATGAGACATGGAAGAACCTAGTCCTTTCATTTAATGTTGTATGTGAAGTTGTGGGTTTTTCAACCATGGGGACTATAAACAGATGCAACAGAGATGCTTGAAATAGAGTTTGAAAGATGAAGACTAACTTAGATTAACTAGAAATTAACATTTTGAACAGCTATGTTTGGTGGCCAAAGCCGAATTGAACACCAAAAAAATAAATAAATAAAGATGAACAACCCAGACCCATTTGTGTTTTCAGTATTTGGTCTGATTTAAGTGTTTTGCTGAGTCATATTCTGCATTTTAACATCGAAATTTACTACCTTCTCTTTATGTACAAAACAAAGTATGTTACATTTGTGTACATGTGTTCTGTTTTCACTATTTGGTCTGACTTAAGTGTTTTGTTGAGCCATGTTCTGCATTTTAACGTAGAAATTTACTAGCTTCTCTTTATGTTCGAAACAAACTAAAGTCTTTCGGCTTTTCCCGGTTAGGGGTCGCCACAGCGGAACTCCAGTCTGCTCATGATTGGCAGTGGATTTTATGGTGCCGAGTTGCCAGCCCGACCCCCAACCTTCAATGAAGGCACACCCATTCACGTTCGCACCTACCTGCATGTTTTTAACATCACCACTCGACCATGGGGAGGACATGCAGACTCCAAACAGAAGGCGCTGCAGCCGAGAATCAAACGGGAGAACCTCTTGCTGTGAGGCGACAACGCTAACCACTGCACCACCGTGGCTTCCATGTTCAAAACAAACTATGTTACACAAAGCACTATTTAACTATATTTTGTGACTTGAGTGACTGTGATTGTTAGTCAATGCTTCCATGTACTAAAATAGGTTCATGGATAACTACTAGGCAATCAGTCTGCAGACCATTACAAGCCTAGTCAAAAACATGTGCAAAAGTTCTCGCCAGCCTCAGCAAGGCAAATCATGGCACATCAGGGGAGAATTTGAGGATACTCACCAACTATCTAGGTTTACCTCGTAAATGGCAAGGATGCTGCTCTGCTTGATATGTCATGATTTTTTTTTTTCAGAGGTTGGAATTTGAATCTACAACTCTAGCAGTCTCATTTACCTGTTGATGAAGGTTCAGGTCCTTTAAGTAGGTATTTGAGATAGGAGGTCAAAGAGGGTTAGATCTTCTATGACTCGAAAGACTACAGACACAGATCTCCATGGAGGAGTCTATAATAGACTGACTGGAAAGAAAGAGCTGCCAGTCTGTCTTGTTAACTAAGATTTCTGAGGCCACTGATCTTTTAGTTATAAACCTCTGAGGTCTCTCAAGTTGACTGATATGTTTAGACAAATACTTACTAAAAGGTGCATTACATTCAACAATGGGTCTTGTGATGCCTGAGCACTGGCCCAGCAATCAAGGAGCCTCAGTCCTCACCACTAACACCAGTGAGGGGTGTCCATGTAGGGAAAGGATAATAAATACACAAACAGTAAAGTACAATTTCCCTTAAGAGCACACAGAGATCACAGTCAGTCTGGGCCTGGTTTCTCTCTTTCTCTCCAGGTCCCCAATAAGACTCCCCACTGGCACAGCTATAGGGCCAAGATCTCAGCCTAGTGGGGAAGCTAAAACCTCCAGCACCCTCTCTCTCCAACCAGTGTTTCATGTCCCTGCCTAAGTAACTGACACACACACACTTTGAGATAAGAGTTATATACAACCACACAGATACTCCTGGGGAAGGCTGGCACAGGTTCTCCAGCTGTGCCCCTTTTACCCAGACTATACAGTAGTACCACTTGCCACCAGCCACTAATATATATCAGCTACCAAAAAGCCCTTATGAAAGGGTGTCCAATTATACTGTGCAGTATTATTATCCAAATGGTCAGTGCAACTGAACAGCCAAGGCTTATTGGAGTGGCGTTGCCAGTATCACTATATACATGCAGTGTACTAAATAGCTTAAATTATATCTACACAAAACAGCCACAGTTGAAAGGTTTAAAATACTTAATAATAAATAATAAAAACACAAGACAATACTTCTTACTACACAGTGCTAGTCAAGAGTTCAGAGATCACAGGAAAATGTTTAAAATAATACAGTAGAATAGTTTTGACATCAACACAGAAAAACACTTAGTCTAATCTTCCTATTTCTTAGCTATTTCTAAGAGAAACACTAAAGTCTAAGATCCTACTTACATACAGAACACAGGCAGAGTGATGAGTTGGATGTTCTCAAGACAAATGCAAAGTGCTCTGAGTCTCTCTGTCTTTAAATTGATAACACAGTACCACTGGCTCATTTCAGATTACATCATTATTTTCTGTTTCCCGGGCTAACAGAAGCTCAGAGTGTAACAACCCTTTTGATCTTGCACCTGGTCAGGAAGCAACAGCAATAAAAGACATTATACATGCAAATTCTAGCAAGAATTCCTTCATCCAGGCATCTTGGCTTCAGGTTTTGTGATCAAGCAATTACACAATGCTTGACTTATCAACTTCCCTACAGCAGAGTGCACTGTTGTTACATTTTTGCAGTTCCACATTTAACACCATTTTCTTCCATTTAAGAGAACAAGCCTGTGGCTTATATTAATATTTACAAATGACAGAATTATCTACAAAATTCTATCTGGCTAGGCTGGCAGCCTTCACATATCTTCACAGGTCTGATGAGATATGAGTAAAGGGGAAATAAGACTTCTTTGGATCTAGTGGATATGCCTTTGGAAATTAGTTGAGCCAGATAGAAGTCTTTCTGAAGTACTGCAGAGATATGATGATCAAACAATAAGAAATTATCAACAAGACTACCTATATCTCTTACAGCAGTGTCTGATAGGAGGGGTGTGTCACCTATACAGCATTTGAAATTAGTTTTGCTCACCAAATAAACTACACATTTTTTTCAAATTTAATTTACGATTATTGCCTTTGCACCAGTAGTTAACATGGTCTAAACCATGTTAGAGCAATTGTAAATCAGTGGAAGATGGAATAACAGCAACCAGTTTACAGTTGCCTTCAAATTTAGATAACCATAGGCCAGGAGAGTTGGCCTGAATTTCTGAGAAATAGATGCCAAATAGGAGAGGATTCAACACTGGCACACCACTGGTAACTTTTTTGCTTTCAGAAGCGGTGCCTGTGACTCTAATCACATGGGTTCAGTCAGACAACCAGTTAGCTATCCACCTAACAGCACAACAATGTACACCAGTCTGTCAATAGTACCTGCATAAGGAATAGTGTTAAATGCCTTGGACAGGTCCAGATATGCTCTATGCATTGCATAACCACTATCTACTACTTTGGCTACTTTTTCAAAGAAATTAATGAGGTTGAAGAAGCAGGACCTTCATTTAATGAACCTGAACTTATGAGAACTCAGGGTTAAAAGATTTTCAATGCCCATATTAATGGAGTCTGAGATAATATGCTCCATAGCTTTATGTATGAGGCTAGTTAGACTAATAGATCTGTAGTTACCAACGTCCATGGTTTGGCACTGCTAAGTACAGACCTAAAATTCTGGCAAAAAATGTAAACGAAGTAGCCCCAGTTCGCTCACACATAAAATTAAGAATAAATCAGAAAACATACATAGAAATAAGCATGGAAGGCTGCTTTGAGACTAGCTACAAAGTTTAAATATCTGCTTGTATTCCAGTTACGGGCTAAGTAAATAACTGCCAAAGAATTGTTCATATAACTGCAAATGACAATGCATAACTTACTAAAATTGTCTTTTAAATATAATGTGCTTATGTCTCTTAGCAAGCCTGTTTATGGCCTCTTAGGTAGTGGCTCTAGGTTCTGCATTTTGCTTGATTCACTGTTAGTATAACATAAACTTCTGCAGCTACAGGGGTTGTGTATACAAAGTGAGGTGATAGCAAATGCTCATATATATGAAGGGGATGCTTACATTATAAAAAGATAAACTCAAACTTACCTTATAGATTATTTTAAAACTAACATTTTTTAATTAAATTGGATGGCCTGCAAATAATACGATGTAGATCTTAACAAGGCTATAGGTTATGTGAAAACTTGCCAAGGTTAAAATAATTTTTTGTGTTAAGTCATTCTACAGTAAACATTTCTCTCACCAGAAACACTTGTTGGTCCCGTGGGAGTGTCACCACCATGGTATGCTGGAGGTCTTGGGTTAGAATCTCAAAGAAAGATTAATATAATATTTTCACTTATTTGTTTCTAAGGAATTAACTAGGTGAGATTTTAGTGGGATTATAGTACTAAGGACTGCAAAAGGCTAGATTTAAGGTTATATAAAACTGCATTTTGGCTAAGACTCAATCCATGGTCTTCTTTTAAAACACATAAAATGCATTGTTTAAAGAATGTTGGTTTGAGCCACACATGACAAGCACAATGATAGTATATGAAAACAGTGATAAGATAAATGAAGTTTTAAGGGAGTGAAGTTTCAATGATAAGCATGCTGAAAGTTAAGCAGGTATGAAATAGTCCTTGATGAGGAGTACAATTAACTACTTATTGCAAGAAGACAACTGCATGAACAGAATAAGTTTCAAAACAATCACATTTAAAATTATTCAAAGGGTGAGAATTTTTGGCAGTTGTGGCCATGAATGACATATTCCACACGTACAAGCACTATAGTATATGTAGCACTGATTGTGGTAAACTTGTTTTGGAATATTGCATGCAAAGAGTATCTGGTTAAATGTTGGTGATAGCACATGAAATTATTATGCCAGCTTACAGACCTAACTTCAGCTCCCATATTAACTACCATTCATGTAATATATGTAGCCAATACCATTCATGTAATAGCTGTTGCCAATAAATTAGAGTCACAAATGGATGGCGCAGTGGTGCAGCAATTTGTGTTGTCACCTCACAGCAAGTGGTTCTCCAGTTTAAGTCTCAGCTGGGGTGCCTTCTGTGCGGAGTCTGCAAGTCCTCCCTGTGGTCATGTGGGTTTCCTTCTGATGCTCCAGTTTCTTCCCACATTACAAAGACATGCATCTGGAGTGTTTCTCCCTGGGCCTCCTCTGAAAATTGACTCATTCCAAGTCAGACTTTCACAGTAAACAAATGTTAAATAAAAATAAATAAATACAAGCTCAGGTTAATTTCATAAGGAAGTGTACCATCCAGACCACTGCCAGGATTACAAACAATTTCTAAATCAATCACTTGTAATAACTTGAACACGGCAATATGTCATGTAACACAAAGTGTTTTTCTTCTTCTTTTGCAGGGTGTAGTTTTGATGAGTTCTCTTTATGATGAAAACAGAATTTGAAAGATTAATATGAATCCTTGTAAACAAATGGTAGCCTACCGGTCTGAATTCTGTAGCTGTGGTCCTGTATTCATTGTGTAAGATTAGAATATTTGTCATAAATTCAGTACAGATCAGTGAGACTGATGGGAAAACACAACAGCAATATATTGTATTGAAAATGAGATAAGAAGAGATAGATGCTATACAAATAAAGTAGTAATACAATTCACACAAGACTATAAATCAGATATGTCAAGATTATAATTCAGATATGTGATATGAAAATTTACTGAAGTTATTTGACTAGACATAGATTAATACACAGTCTCAAGATGCAAGTACTTTGATGAGCTTGATTACTGTAACAGTGGCAAAATACTTTTACAGGTTCATAGATTCATAGGCATATACCAGACTAATAACCACTGGGGCCTTTATAAGCCTAGCCAAGCCCCCCAATTATATCCCACAAGTTTATGTGACTTACAGTTCATTTTAAGGGGTATATGTAAGCTGGGTAAGATTTACAGACTACCTCTGTCCATTAGAGACATAGGTGATAGACCTGGGGTGTATTTCCAATTTCCCATCCACTGGTTCAGGTTTCTCTTAAATATGGTTAGGGAAGAGCTCTGCTTTACATGGATAAGATGCCTGTTACAGAAACGGAGAATCCTCTAAGACACATACCTGTTCCTCCAATGTGTCCTATTTATGTCACAAGCAAAGTTTAAATCCTTAGAACAAGTAATTCTGATGCTATTTGTTTTGCGGATATGTAAAAGGTCCAGCAGAATGGGATCCAAGCATGTTTTGTTATGCTAGGCATAGATTACCTCTCAACAATCTGTAGAAAACAGAGTATAGAGATAGGGCTTTTAGGCAATCTGCATAGGACATACTGTTTACGTCATGTATTCTTTTCGTGAGGAACCTCTGTGGAGATTTCAGTTACTGCATGTACCTGGTCAGGTACTTACCGAAAGGAGCATTGTATTCAGTGATGAGACTGATGAGGACCAAATACAGTGGAGCAATTACGTTCTTGAACCTAGATGCCATGCCCTTGCTTATGAGTTGAGCAACATAGAATGATTTCATTACTGACTTAGACACATGCTGGTTGAAAGGCAGGTTATGTATCCAAATCTCTGACAACTGGTTCTACTCTTAGGAATATTTTATCAATGGGGTAATTTCCTTTGGTAGCTGACTTCCCAGAGGGTACTATTCTACATTTCTTGGCATTGAGTTTTAAGCCATGGCTTTGACACCAGTCATTTGTGCTCCTAGTTTGCAATCATCTGCAAACTTGGTCAGCCAGAGGACCTTGACATTGACCTTGACTTCAAAGAAGTAAATGCCAAAAAGGAGCAGACCCAGCACAAAGTCCTGAGGAACTTTGCCATTGAAAGATCTCTTTGTTGAGGTTGTCTCCCATATCCTAACTTCCTGGGTCTTATCTGAGTGCCAGCTGTCTGTTCAGTGAGTAACACAAACGGTTTATGCCTATACCCATGAGTTTGTTTACAATCCCCAAGTGGAGTATTGTATCTAATGCCTTAGCCAGGTCAAGGTAAGCACAATGTACTTTTCTGCCCTCATCCATTGCCTTGGTGACCTTCTCAAAGCAATCCTACATGATGAATAGAGATGGTCTGCCCTTGACAAAATCAAACTGGGTTGGATCCAGTGCTCAAAGGATTTCTATGTCCTTAGTAATCATTTCCATGATAATTCTTTCCATGACTTTGCTTATGAGATTCGGCAGACATATGAGTCTGTAGTTCACAGGACTCTTTGATGGCCTGCCTTTGTACACAGGAATGACCATTGTAGGTCTCCAGTTCTCCTTTCATGTGGCACAAAGCCTATCTGGAGGCTATCGCTGAACAGTGACTGCAGTTCTCCCAATAGGTCATGTTTCAGGATATTTAGGAGGCATCCTAAGGTGTTGTCAGCGCCCATTGATGAAGTGTTTTTGGCCTTATAAAGTGATCTAGGACTTGCTCCCTAATGATAGTTGGGAGGGTTTTGTTTGATGGTATTCCTTGGGGGAGGCAGCAGGGGTGGTTATAATTAGAGCTGAATTTGTCGACCAGTAGCTTTGCTATATCTCCAACTCCATGTAGGTGGCTCCATTTGCAATCAGTTCTGCACACTGCTGTGTGATGCCTTTGAGGTTTTTGGACATAGTTAAAAAAAGCCTCGTGGTTGTCCTTTGCCTGGGAGACTATCTTTACCTCAAATTTGGCTTTATTAGATGTAATGTGCCCTCAGTTGTTTGCTTAGATCGCTGAGAGTGTTTTTATCATGTTGGGTGTAGCACTTCCTAATCTTAGTCAAGACTTTTTTCTTTTGTTATACAACCTGTTTATGTTTGGATTCCACCAGGGTGATTTGTTTTTTGAGTTAGGTCTGGACTTATTTCCAGTAAGCACAGGTGTTTCTATGAATTTATTAACATGACTGTGCAGGGCTTCTTTGAGCAATTCTGCATAGACCGCTGTGTTCTCAGGGTTTGGAGGGCTTGAAAGTTTGACAGGTTATCACTTGTTTTTAGGAAGTTTGCCTTAGAATAGTTCCTAAATGTTACGGGGTTAGCCAGGGTCACAGAGTGCATGAAGGAGACAGCTTTCTGGTCTGACCTTACAAGAGAGGATAATACACTTGGGGAGGGGGTACAGCATTTTCCTATGTTTGGGAGTACCAGTATGTTTGCATGCCTAATGGGTAGTTGGACAACCTAGTCCAAGATGTTTTTGTTTACAAGTCCAGGAATCTCTGGGCCTTTAAGTTTGGGGTCTTGTGAATACCCCAGATATATTGTAGTAGTTGAAGTCATCCATGAATATGATATTAGGTAGAATGATGATGGCCGTCATTAAGTTCAAGCATGAGTTATTGGTTTCTAAGGTCATAGAGGGGGACCTAGAGCTACCAAAAAGCCCTTATGAAAGGGTGTCCAATTACACTGTGCAGTATTATTACCCAAATGGTAAGTAACTGAACAGTCAAGGCTTATTGGAGTGGCTTTGCCAGTGTCACTATATACATGCAATGTACTCTAGAGCTTAAATTATCTCTACACAAAACAGCCACAGTTGAAAGGTTTAAAAATATTTAATAATAAATAATAAAAACACAAGACAATACTTCTTACTACACAGTGCTAGTGAAGAATTCAGAGATCACAGGAAAATGCTTTAAATAATACATTAGAATAGTTCTGACATCAACACAGAAAAACACTTAGTCTAATATTCCTATTTCTTAGCTATTTCTAAGAGAAACACTAAAGTCTAAGATCCTACTTACATACAGAACACAGGCAGAGTGGTGAGTTAGATGTTCCTAACTATCCTAACGGATAACTGGTGCCAGAGCCTTGGCCTAAAGTTAAATGCCAAGAAATGCATAGTCATACCCTTCGGGAAAAACAAGGTTACCCCTAGCTACCATATAGGTGGCAATCCACTGAGCACAGAAGAAGTCATCAGGGATCTGGGGACCCAGGTTGACAGTAGCCTTTCGTTTGACACTCATGTTGCTAAAGTAGTTAGGAAAACCTTCTACATTGCCCACCTGATCATGAAGGGATTCACATCTAGATCAAGGGAGGTCATCGCCCCCCTGTACTCATCACTCATTAGACCTATGATTGAGTACAATGCCCCATTCGAATGTATCTGACCAGACACCTGCAGCAGCTGGAAAGGCCCCAAAGTTCCTCACCAAAAGGATAAAGGGTCTCAAAAATATGTCTTATGCTGCCCGACCGAAAGAACCTGAACTCTATTCAGTCTCATACCGCTTGCTCAGAGGTGACCTGTGCCTGACATATAAGGCCATGTCAAACCCTGATTTGATGAATATGCTTCACCTCAAAAATCTAGATCCCTCAGAACCACAAGGGAGACTTAAACCTTGACACGGTTATTAATAGAACATGCTGGAGGGACAGATTCATCACCCAGAGACTCCCTATGTTGTGGAACAAAATCCCGGTACATGTGAGGCAGAGCACCTCGCTGGCCTTGTTCAAGAGGAATCTTGACCAATGGATGGGGATCAGATATACCCCAGGGATTACTTCAGTGTCACTGCTTGACAGAGGCACAGCAAAATAATAGGCATAGTTTTATTCAAACTAAAGGGGTGGCGAAAGCCAAATAACTATGGGCTAGGCTTATAAATGCCCTTGGGCAGATAGCCTAGTATGAACCTATGAACCTATGAACCTATGAACCTATGTTCCCAAGACAAATGCAAAATGCTCTGAGTCTCTCTGTCCTTAAATTGATAACACAGTACCACTGACTCACGGGACGTTGCCTATGGAAATATGGATATGAAAAAGTTCACGTGCATCATCCTGTTTGACTAGTCTTGTGGTGAGTTTGTTATTGAGATTGAGACACCTCTACCTTTGGTCCCTATCTGTGCAGTAACTGACCTGAATGTGTGGAAGGCATTGTAGCTCTTGTACTGCCAGGGTGTTCTCCACAGATTTAAACCAGGTCTCAATAACTGCACAGATGTCCACACTGTCCAGTGTGATGACACTGTGGAGAGAGTCGAGTTTCTTGTTTAGGCTCCTGACATTGAGCAGTAGTAACACCTTTCTCTTTCCTTGGGTTGATTTTGCTATGTCAGAAGGTTTGTCAGTTTGGCATTGCCTTAAAAAGCACTATGGAGAACTACAATGTTTTAGCCAAAATTCAAAAGCCTAGAGGGGACAGATACAGACAATCCTTGGAAAAGCAATGTGGCCTGTTGACCATATTCTCCCATGTTGACAAATATTGTACCTCCTTGGAATGGCACCAGAAACTAAACCAAATATTGAAGCCCATCATCTTTTGTTGGCAGTGTGGTATCATCCTTGCTGAAAGTAGAATGCTGCTCAGTGCTAGACATATACTAGCCTGAGACACATAGTCTAAGATCTCCATAATGTTTATGTCCATATAGTCCGAGGAGGTACATCTCAGCTCATTTGCATGCACACAGACTATGACCGAGTCATACTGGCACTAGTGGTCTAACGACTTGAGAGTGTGGGTGATTTGATGTATCATGATGACTGATAGACAGCTGACTTTGATTTTCTCCTTATTCAGCTAGGTGAATGGGACATCTGTATATCACACAATACAGTCTTTTATGATTAAGATATTGGGTAGTGTGTAGGCTTGCCTTAAGGGCTTTGTAGTTGAGGCTCCATAGGGTGAGGCTGTATGTGTTGTGTTAGGTGTTGTTTTGTTGGACTGCTTTTGAGATTGCTGAGGATTCCTTTTGTAGGATGAATGTCTAGGAGGTCTTTGGGGTTTAGGAAGGTTGTGTTTAAATGTCTCAGCATCAGTTAGTCTATATGCTGGGTCAATACTAGAGTGGTGGGTGTAATCGACAGCTTGATTGTTATTTTGAGTGCTTCTGTGTGAGTCTTGTCGCCAGTAACAGTGTGTAATTACATCTCTCAAATACTGTATCCATTTCAATAAGGAACAGTTAGTTATCAGTGAGCATGAGACAAGTTCTACATGGAACAGTTAGTTGTCAGTGAGCATGAGACAAGTTCTACATGGAACAGTTAGTTGTCAGTGAGCATGAGACAAGTTCTACATGGAACAGTTAGTTGTCAGTGAGCATGAGACAAGTTCTACATGGAACAGTTAATCAGTGAACATGAGACAAGTTCTACATGGAACAGTTAGTTGTCAGTGAGCATGAGACAAGTTCTACATGGAACAGTTAGTTGTCAGTGAGCATGAGACAAGTTCTACATGGAACAGTTAGTTATCAGTGAACATGAGACAAGTTCTACATGGGACAGTTAGTTATCAGTGAGCATGAGGCAAGTTCTACATTTAACAGTTAGTTGTCAGTGAGCATGAGACAAGTTCTACATGGAACAGTTAGTTGTCAGTGAGCATGAGGCAAGTTCTACATTTAACAGTTGTCAGTGAGCATGAGACAAGTTCTACATGGAACAGTTAGTTGTCAGTGAGCATGAGACAAGTTCTACATGGAACAGTTAGTTGTCAGTGAGCATGAGACAAGTTCTACATGAAACAGTTAGTTGTCAGTGAGCATGAGACAAGTTGTACATGGAACAGTTAGTTGTCAGTGAGCATGAGACAAGTTCTACATGGAACAGTTAGTTGTCAGTGAGCATGAGACAAGTTCTACATGGAACAGTTAGTTGTCAGTGAGCATGAGACAAGTTCTACATGGAACAGTTAGATGTCAGTGAGCATGAGGCAAGTTCTACATTTAACAGTTAGTTGTCAGTGAGCATGAGACAAGTTCTACATGGAACAGTTAGTTGTCAGTGAGCATGAGACAAGTTCTACATGGAACAGTTAGTTATCAGTGAGCATGAGACAGGCTCTACACAGAACAGTTAGTTGTCAGTGAGCATGAGACAAGTTCTACATGGAATAGTTAGTTGTCAGTGAGTATGAGACAAGTTCTACATGGAACAGTTAGTTGTCAGTGAGCATGAGACAAGTTCTACATGGAACAGTTAGTTATCAGTGAGCATGAGACAAGTTCTACATGGAACAGTTAGTTGTCTGTGAGCATGAGACAAGTTCTACATGGAACAGTTAGTTGTCAGTGAGCATGAGACAAGTTCTACATGGAACAGTTAGTTATCAGTGAGCATGAGACAAGTTCTACATGGAACAGTTAGTTGTCAGTGAGCATGAGACAAGTTCTACATGGAACAGTTAGTTGTCAGTGAGCATGAGACAAGTTCTACATGGAACAGTTAGTTATCAGTGAGCATGAGGCAAGTTCTACATGGAACAGTTAGTTGTCAGTGAGCATGAGACAAGTTCTACATGGAACAGTTAGTTGTCAGTGAGCATGAGACAAGTTCTACATCAACAGTTAGTTGTCAGTGAGCATGAGACAAGTTCTACATGGAACAGTTAGTTGTCAGTGAGCATGAGGCAAGTTCTACATGGAACAGTTAGTTGTCAGTGAGCATGAGACAAGTTCTACATGGAACAGTTAGTTGTCAATGAGCATGAGACAAGTTCTACATTTAACAGTTAGTTGTCAGTGAGCATGAGACAAGTTCTACATGGAACAGTTAGTTGTCAGTGAGCATGAGACAAGTTCTACATGGAACAGTTAGTTGTCAATGAGCATGAGACAAGTTCTACATGGAACAGTTAGATGTCAGTGAGCATGAGACAAGTTCTACATGGAACAGTTAGTTGTCAGTGAGCATGAGACAAGTTCTACATGGAACAGTTAGATGTCAGTGAGCATGAGACAAGTAGTACATGGAACAGTTAGTTGTCAGTGAGCATGAGGCAAGTTCTACATGGAACAGTTAGTTGTCAGTGAGCATGAGACAAGTTCTACATGGAACAGTTAGTTGTCAGTGAGCATGAGACAAGTTCTACATGGAACAGTTAGATGTCAGTGAGCATGAGGCAAGTTCTACATTTAACAGTTAGTTGTCAGTGAGCATGAGACAAGTTCTACATGGAACAGTTAGTTGTCAGTGAGCATGAGACAAGTTCTACATGGAACAGTTAGTTGTCAGTGAGCATGAGACAAGTTCTACATTTAACAGTTAGTTGTCAGTGAGCATGAGACAAGTTCTACATGGAACAGTTAGTTGTCAGTGAGCATGAGACAAGTTCTACATGGAACAGTTAGTTGTCAGTGAGCATGAGACAAGTTCTACATGGAACAGTTAGTTGTCAGTGAGCATGAGGCAAGTTCTACATTTAACAGTTAGTTGTCAGTGAGCATGAGGCAAGTTCTACATTTAACAGTTAGTTGTCAGTGAGCATGAGACAAGTTCTACATTGCTTTGTTTGATTTTAGCTGGTGGGGAGAGTTTCAGCTTCATCAATGTAATATGTATATAAAATCCACAACAAAAACAATTCAGTACTCATATTTAGCATTCCAACAATTTAATACCAATTCCATTTATCAGTTTTGCAAAAAACAACCAGGAAGTGAACTTAAACAAATACAGTTTCATCGCTGTTAAACCTACACCGACTAGTTGCATTTCTCTGAAGTTTGCTAGCCTCATTTTGTCCTCTCCTCACTGCTTTCTTTTTTTTTTCATTTTTTTAACAAGAAATATCTTTATTGAATTATCACTTATGACATAGGCAATCATACATTGATATAAATGAAAACAAACCATGTTGACATATTTTCAGTTACAAACAGTGTACATTACTTAAAATCTTTTATATGGTCATTTCAGTCAAACATTACATAGCTCGTTCAATTCCTGCCTTCTCTTAAACTTCATTCATCTTCATTCACCCTCCAAAACATTAATCTGCATGCATTGTTCTCACAATTCCCATTTTTATGTAATTTGCTCCTACCCTTTTCTAAAGATCCCAGTTCCAGTTCATTACACTGTTACTATATTCACTACTTCTAGTAAGGTTGGTTTAGACTCTGATTTCCATTTTTTTAGTAACTGTTTTTTGGCAGTTACCAGAATTAAATTCAGCAAGGCCTTACTATGCCTAAACAATTCCAATTCTATATCACAGCTCAAAAAGAAAAAAAAAACATTTCCTTAGTTACACCAATTTGCTCACCCAGTATTTCTGACAGAGTAGTCAGCAGGGATTTCTTTGTTTAAAAGTCTGCCAGCTCATTACACTCCCAAAACATATGTTCCCAGTGACCTCTTTCTTCCCCATCACACCTCCAGCATTTGCAACCTATCTGAGTAAAACTTTGAAGTCTGCTTGGGGTATAAAACACCTATACAATCATGTCTCACTGCTTTGTTAACCTACCCTTTGGCAGATCTGTGCATCATCTACAAAGAAACACTTCCTTCTAGTCCTTCTAAAGTACCATCCGCAGAGAGGTTAAAGAGGATTGACTCAGTGCTTGAGCTTGTTGAAAACCGGTCAGTAGCACAAATTTCTTTGTTATAGGCACTATTTACTATTATTGCCTGTCTTCTACTATGTATTTAGGTTTTTACACAAATTACAACACTATGCCTGATTTCATGGCTGTTCTGGTTTTGTCATTTTTTTTTTGCACAATACTGTGACTGTGCTTTATTAGGACAGGCCACATACACAGCTATGCCTCTGATTACTACTTTGCATACCCAATGACCTTTTCTGAGTGCAGTGAGATCATATTCTGATTTCAGGCACTCCTACTGTGTACAAAGAGAGCATTTGGGAAGGACAACCCCTGTAGCCTCTTAATCCTGCTCTGTTCCTTCCCTCAAAAAAAAAAAAAAAAATATATATATATATATATATATATATATATATATATCATTCATCTGCTCTTACTGTAACTGTCTTAGTTGCTCTTCTGCGTGCTGTTATCTGTTCAGTCGCTCTTACGCTGCACTTATTACTGCTTGTTAGTAGCCTTTTAATTTACTGCCTTCTACACTTATTTTTTAGTCATTTATTAATTTAATTGCATTTATTTGAACTGCATTTGCTGTAGTGTTGCTACACACTCGGGTGTGCTGGCCTACACTACAATTTGAATTGTATTTACTGCTGTTTTAGCTGCTTTTCTGTAACAAAAAAAAATTCTAAACTTGTTTCCTGCCTTTCCTGAAACTAGTCAAGTCCAGATACAGACTTGCTGTATCCAGGACTGTTGGTAAGCTTCTGAGCCCCCCAAGCCTTTCTGTTTTGGAGAGAAGCCTTCTAGCTTATCAGTGGGAGTGGTAAGCACTAGGTAGCCTATCTACCATAGGAAGAGTGGGTTTTGGCCCTGAAATTGTAGTTCATTGGCCATTTGGGCAGTTTTTCCATCTTTTTCTACTTTCTGGTTAAAAGCCTGTTTTGCGTTTGGCTCCCTCTTTTCCTATCATTAGTGTAATCCAGGTACAGATTTGCTGTATCCAGGACTGTTGGTAAGCGTCTTAGCCCCCCAAGCCCTTCTGTGTTGGAGAGATGCCTTCTAGCTTATCAGTGGGAATGGTAAGCACTAGGTAACCTATCTACCACAGGAGGAGTGGTTTCTGGCCCAGAAATGATAGTTTATTGGCCGTTTGGGAAGCTTTTCCATCTCTTTCAACCTTCCTATTTAAATGCCTGTGTTTGCGCTTGTTTCCTGCCTTTCCTGTTACTAGTCTAGTCCAGGTACAGATTTGCTGTATCCAGGACTCTTTGTAAGCTTCTGATTCCCCCATGCCTTTCCGTGTTGGAGGGAAGCCCTCTAGCTTATCAGTGGGAGTGGTAAGCATCAGGTAGCCTATCTACCACAAGAGGAGTGGTCCCTGGCCCAGAAATTGTAGCTATTGGCTGTTTGAGCAGTTTTTTCCATCTCTTTCAACTTTCTGGTTTGAAAGCCACACTTGTGCCTGTTTCCCACCTTTCCTATAACTAGTCTAGTCCGGTTACAGAGTTGCTGTATCTAGGATTGTTAGTAAGCTTCTGAGCCCCCAAGCCTTTCTGTGTTGGAGGAAAGCCTTCTAGCTTATCAGTGGGAGTGGTTAGCACTAGGTAGCCTATCCTCCACAGGAAGAGTGAGTTTTGGCCCAGAAATTGTAGTTTATTTGGCCGTTTGGGCAGTTTTCCATCTCTTTCAACTTGCTGGCTTAAAAGCCTGTGTTTGCGCTTGTCTCCTGCCTTTCCTGTTACTAGTCTAGTCCAGGTACAGATTTGCTGTATCCAGGACTCTTTGTAAGCTTCTGAGCCCCCATGCCTTTCCGTGTTGGAGGGAAGCCCTCTAGCTTATCAGTGGGAGTGGTAAGCATTAGGTAGCCTATCTACCACAAGTGGAGTGGTTCCTGTTCCAGAAATGGTAGCTATTGGCCGTTTGGGCAGTTTTTTCCATCTCTTTCAACGTTCTGGTTTAAAAGCCACACTTGCACTTGTTTCCCACCTTTCCTGTAACTAGCCTAGTCCAGATACAGAGTTGCTGTATGCAGGACTGTTGGTAAGCTTCTGAGCCCCGCAAGCCTTTGTGTGTTGGAGGAAAGCCTTCTAGCTTAACAGTGGGAGTGGTAAGCACTAGGAAGCCTGTCTACCATGAGAGGAGAGGTTATTGGCCCAGAAATTGTAGTTTATTGACCATTTGGACAGTTTGTCCGTCTCTTTCAACTTTCTGGTTTAAAAGACACATCTGCGCTTGTTTCCCATCTTTCCTGTAACTAACCTACTGGGTAGCACTAGAAAGCCTTAAACTGATACAAGCTTTCTAGCTTAGGAGAGAGACTTTGGAGTGATTAAATATCAGTTTTCTGTACTTTCTTGCTGTACTTAACTGTTTTCCGCCTAAATGCAGATTTTGCAGCATTTATTGTGATTTAAAAGCTTGTTTTTTTCACATACTGTACTTATTTGACTGCCTGCACTTTTAAAAAGTTGTTTTTTGTTTAAATAATTTGTTTAACTGTTGTAGGCTACACACTAAAGTGTGATAGCCTTTTCTGATCATTTGTAGTCGTTTAAAGCTGTTTTAAATGTATTTTTTACTGTTTTTGCCTTATCTTTAAAAAAAAAAACAAAAAAAAAACAAAAAAATTCCTTGTTTCCTGCCTTTCTAAGCTAGTATAGTCCAGTTTTCAGGCTAGTGCTGAATTTGGGGCTGTGATACTAGTTTCTGAGTTGCCCATACCTTACTTGGATAGAAGAAAGTTTCTCTGTTCACCTGTGAGAGAGGGGAGCTTTGAGCAACCTATCTGTCCCTGGAGGAGTGGTTCCAGCCCAGAAGTTAGTAGTTTATTGACCATTTTGGGCTAATTTCTATCTCTTTCATTTCCCTACTATAAAAATAGTGTTTGCACAGTTTTGCGCACCGGGCAGTGCCAGTTAGCTACGGTTAAATTATTCCTGGCTCCACTAAGTCTCCTCTTCAGTTTTTCCCTTGAAACTAGTCTAACTCTCAACCTAAGCACTCAAAAAGCATCTTACAGCCCAGCACTTGCTCAGACCTAATAGCAAGCACTAATATACCCTGACAGTGATTGCCCAGCAGGGCAAGGCTCTTTATTCACTCCTCACCAACCAAGCGACTAAGCAACTCACCCTACTATTCAGGCATGACCAAAGGGCAACTTCAGGTGCACTCGCCAGTCCAGCTGGTGAATCTGGGTATCCTGAGGCAATGTTACAACTGCCTCATGTACACAGACAACCCTCTCCTCCTACCACAAAACACTAACATATGCGAGAGATGCAATTATACAGCCAAACTGGAAGCTAAGCTGTCTTCACCCAAGACTGGAACAGACAGTCAGGAGGAGAAGGTTAACACTTGCACCACAACTCCAGCCACAAAGTAAACAGACCTACTAAAACAACACTGGCAAAAAATACACATAAATACACAAAATCATACTCGGAGGCTCTAAATAAAAACCTGCAAAAGCATCAGAGACCTCCAAAGCAGACACCCAAACAACCTGCACTTCCCGTCACAAACCAGACAACACATAAAACACAAAATCAGTGTGCCGCACAATCACAGCCCTTAAGGCAAAATAACATACCTAACACACTAGTAATAGGTGACTCTATAGTCAGACACACTGATGTCCCACTCACTAGGCTGGACAAGCAGAAGGTTACTGTTAGCTGCCTGTCGAGAGCCAGAATCCGCCACATAACTCAAGCACTCAGGTCACTCCAGAACAAGTACAAATATGACTCTGTCATTGTTCATGTTGGTGTGAATGACCTGAGACATACCTCCCTGGACTACATGAAAAGAGACATGGAAGATCTCTCTGATCATGTAGCCCAGGCTGGTATGACCCTGACCCTGAGTAGCATCCTGCCCTCACCAAGAATGATACCTCAGTATAAAGAAAAAATGATCAGTTTCAACAATTGGCTAAGCTTCTGGTGTGATTCAAAGGGGATCCAGTGTCTGTCAGCCTGGGACAACATGCTTGACTACCTGCTTTGCTTCGCAAGAGATGGCTTGCACCTGTCACCCCTAGGCTTTCGAATACTGGCCAAGGCTCTTGCTGCCCCCATAGTGCCTTTTTTAGGCAAGGCTCAAAAGTCAAACCCACCTCCTTAAACAGCACAATTAACAAAAAACTGAGGGTTATGCTACTCAACGCCAGGAGTTTAAATCTCAAAATGCACTCGCTTGAAGCACTCCTCAGTATGGAAAACGTTGAGATCTGTGCAGTAACTGAAACCTGGTTCAAGGCTCTAGAGAGCACCCCAGCACTACTGGGCTACAACTCATACCACACATTTCGGCCACAGAACACGGACCGAAACACAAAAGGAGGGGGTGTATCCATATTCATCAAGGATACCTACACCTCCAGTTTAGTGGCACAGCATGATACCTCTGAGATCATCCATGTGCAAATCTGAAATGCAAGTTGTGGCCTGCTACAGATCACCCTTCATGACCCAGGACCACCACTCCACCTTTCTGGAGACACTGGAAAACATGAAGGTCCTACCAAACACACTGATATTGGGCGATTTCAATTACCCTACCATTCACTGGGAAAAGTACTCGAGTACAAATTCCCAGGCCCAGCGCTTCCTGGAATTCATCAACTCAAATGCCCTGGATCAGCTGGTAAACTCCCCTACCAGAGGTGAAAACATATTGGGACCTGGTCATCACCAACATGGGCAACAGGTGTTCCACACCGGAGGTCAACCCATCACTGGTTAGATGAGACCATAAACTAATCACTCTGGATTTCCACACTCCACCACCACCCCAACTAAGGAAACCACAGTAAAAACTTTTCTAAAGCAAACTTCACCTTACTTAAGACAGAGGTGGTAAGTTTCACAGCCCCCAAGCTAAAGGATAATGTTGCCCAAGATGCAGAAATCTTTACAAATGCACTCTATGAGCACCTACAAGGATGCATGGATTGTGCCATCCCTAGCAAAACCAAGACTCACTCCTCTAAGAGAAGGAAACCATTTTGGTGGACCCCTGCAATAAACAGGCTATACAACAGAAGGAGGAAACTAGTTCAGAAAAAAAGCAAATCCCAAGAAGGAAAGACATACCTGATCAGTATCAGTAAGAAACTGAGGTCCCTCATGAAATAATCCAAGGCTAACTTCGAAAGAAAAATAGCCAAGGATTCAAAAGATAACCACAAAGCCTTCTTTAGCTATGTTAAGAATCTAAGTAGCAACTCACAGATATACACTGAACTAGTGCAAAATAGCATAAAATATACTGAACCTACTGATATTGCGAACATCCTGGCAGATGGATTCAGTGCAAACTTCACCCCCCTCTCACCTCCAAAAGGGCCCACAACAATACCGGAAAAGTGTAGTGTCCCATAAATCACAGATGCACAGATGAAAACAGCCCTTTCAAAAGCCAAAAACACAGCAACAATGGGACCAGATGGTGTCCCAGGCTGCTTCTTGCATGAACTACAGAGCGAACTAACCCCCCACCTAAACACGCTGTTCAACCTCAGCCTCTCCACAGGCTACATGCCCATTGAATGGCAAACAGCAATGGTTATTCCTCTCCACAAAGGAGGAGCCACAACTGACCCTGGTAACTATGGCCCCAAAAGCCTGACTAGCCTGGTCTGCAAGGCTATGGAGCGCATCATCATGGAACTCATTAACAAAGACATTGGGAACCTCCAAACAGTTGACCTGACCCAGTTTGGCTTTGTTAAGGGCAGATCATGCCTACTAAACCTCGTTGACTTCTTCGAGACAGTCACCAAGGCCATAGACGAATGAAAGGTGGTTCACACAGCCTACCTTGACCTTGCCAAGGCTTTCGACACCATTCCCCACTCGGGTATTACAGAAAAACTCACCAGCCTGAACATAAACCCCTATGTCACAAGATGGGTTGCCAACTGGTTTACAGACAGAACTCACACAGTAAGAATAGCGAGCTCCAGGTCCGACTAAACTAGTCACAAGTGGTGTCCCGCAAAGCTCTGTCCTGGGACCCCTACTGTTCATCATATACTTCTCAGAAGTACAGGCAAACACAGGAGGACTATGGCTAACCAAGTTCGCCAATGACTGCAAACTAGGAGTCATAATTGACTCTCCGGCTGACATGGACATCCTCCAAAAGGGCCTTACTGAGATGGACACCTGGTGTCAAAGTCATGGCCTCAAGCTAAATGCCAAAAAATGCATAGTCATCCCGTTTGGGAAAAACAAAACACCCACGAATTACCACATAGGTGGCAGCCCCCTTAATACAGAAGAGGTAAAAAGAGATCTGGGGACCCAGGTAGATAGGAATCTCTCCTTTGACAATCATATTGCCAAAGTAGTTAGGAAATCCTTCTATGTGGCCCATCTAATTACTAAAGGGTTCACATCTAGAAATAAAGAGGTTATAGTGCCCATCTACTCATCACTCATTAGACCCATCATAGAGTACAATGCCCCATTTGGGATGTACCTCACAAGACACTTCCAACAGCTGGAAGGACCACAAAAGTACCTCACCAAGAGGATTACTGGTCTCAAACATATATCCTATGCAGCCCGACTAAAAAAAACTCCGGCTGTTCTCAGTGGCATATCGCTTACTTAGAGGTGATCTCTGCCTGACTTACAAAGCCATGTCCAACTCAGAATTGATGGACATGCTCCACCTAAAGAAATCAAAGTCATTGCGAGCCACGCGCTCTAGTGAGCTAAACCCCACCACAACAATAAATAGAACATGCTGGAGGGATAGATTCCTGTCACAGAGACTCCCCATGCTTTGGAACAAAATTCCAAATTACTTCAGGCAGAGCCCCTCACTAACACTCTTCAAGAGAAACCTTGACAAGTGGATGGGTAACAGAAAATACACCCCTGGGATCACTTCATTGGCTCTGCTTGACAGAGGATCAGTTAATTAATCGATGGGGCGGCGAAAGCCGACACACTCTGGCTAGATTTATAAATGCCCTCGGGCAGATAGGTTCATAGGTTCATAGGTAGGTACTAGGCTAAGTCACATGATTTGTTATGGAAACACTACCACTTTCACCACTTCTACTCTTATGTCACATGATTCATTATGGAGACACTACTAGTTCCATCATTTCTGCTCTTATGCCACATGATTTGTTATGGTGACACTACTAGTTCCACCACTTTTAATCTTAAGCCATTTAGAATTCTAGGTTTACGCAAAGATGGCCTCATTGTCTTATTTACCACTGGTTGTAAAAATTCTTCCATGACCCTTTGATCTATGAATGGGATTACATCATACCTCCACAAAAACATTTCTGTTGCTTGGCCTAGATGTCACTTCTTCCTAATCCCATTTGTGAAAACTGAATAAGCAGTTATTGTTTCTGTATTTACTTTGTCATTGTCTGAACAGTTCCCTCCCTTCTTTCAAGATATAGTACAATTCCAGTATTTTTCTTCACTCCTTAGATCTTTAATCCTTTTCTTAAAGTATTTTCCTTGTTCTTTATCGATGTTATCCTTTTCTCCCTGACATCCTTTTGTTTCTGTTGTTGATTTCACTACAAGGAGTAGTGTGTGACTTCTTCTGTACTGTTTCTCTAGCCTTACTTCCTGCTTATGTGATAGTGCTTTACTAATGCATTTTCTCCTAAGAATTTAGCTCATCTAAATCTTTGTGCTCTAACAACTGTATAATTAATTAAAAAATTGTTGTCAAAAGTATTGCATCGTGATTATTTTCTTTCTCGATGACCGCCTACTTTTAATGTTGGAGTTCTCTCCTTAATATCCATTTTTCAAGAAAATGCTCAGGACTAACCCTTTTCATATGCATCTCACCCCCACCCAGATCGGGTTTATATTAAGTTAGCAAAACCGCATTACAGCGAATGCCGTTTTGCCGACACATATTCAATGAAAGCTGACAAAAGTGAAACCCCAAGTCACCAATTTTTTTCCCAAGGAAAAAAATCGGTAGACCAACAAAACACAACACACCACTGAAAACATTTCAGACTGGGGGGCTTCGCCCCCCACACCCCCAATGTGAGGGGCTGTTCCCCCCACACTACCCCTAACTAAATATTCCAACTCCAAGATCGCACTACAGTGGGATAAAGGGCAATGTCACGGCTCAGGACAAGTGCTTTTGATCAATATGTGTTGGCAAAACGGCATTCGCTATAATGCCGTTTTGCTGACCTAATATAGACCCCCAGCCTAGATCAACCTACTAAATTACAGCAGAAATTATTCTTATCATGAATCCACCTGAGATAGTGATATACCAGTAAGCACACAGCACATCCATGGTCCTCATTAACTCTTGTCCTTGATTTGTCATTAAAGGAGTTCCTATGTCAGTTACTCTCTTTTTCTTATTAATGTCTTAGCAGGTCTGCAAATGATATAGAGGAGTATGGTACCTGTGCCTGTCTCCAGACTCATCCACAGTGCTTCCTTCTTCCATGCTTACCAATCAGTTCTGCTGCCTTAATTCATGTCCTTATGTAAAGAGCTACTTTTCGTCCTATTTTCCCTTCCCAGCCCCTCATGTAGTTTGTGTGTCCCTTCCCAGCCTCTCAAATAGTTTGTGTGCTTTGGCATATTGATTGCCTAGTCATGGTCCCCTGCAACTGGTCTGTTTATATGCAAAAATATCAGGACCTTCAATTTAGTAGCTACAGGGAGCACAGTACTCAAACTTTTGGCATTATAAATATGACCACATACCTTTCATTTTAGTGATAGTGCTTTACTTTTTGGTGGTCTTTTGATGTCTGATTTATATTGGATTATCCCTTAAGCTGCTGGATTCTAAATAATTTGCCCCTTCATTTACGCCCCAAAAATTCACTGCTTTGGTATCTGTATTGTTAATGGACTAATTTTGTGGAGGGAGGTTGAGGTGTCTCCTTTATAAAGTTTCTGAATCTCCCATCTAGAATAAATAATTCACAACACACCATTGAAGCCTCTTTTTTATTTCCAATGTCAAATCAAGAAGAAATAGCCTTTTCTTGCGAGTATGGTCATTTTGGATAATAAAGGTTAGGTGAATTCAATAATACTACACTGTATGTATTATGCTACAGAACAGTTTGCAGCTACACTAATTTAATGGAAAAATTCTGTCAGAGTTCATTGCCTTGAAAGCCTAAGTTCACATGCTTACACAATCAACTGTTCAAAAATACTGCGGTTTCTGAAGATGCCAAAACCAATTTCCTGTGATGAACAGCTCACATGCAGCTTTTAGAAATGTAACTCACAAATGTCCTGCGACCCCTAAACAATTCCTCCCACAGGCATTTTCCCACAGTCAAGAAATGTCTATTTTTACAGATTTTTTTTTTCTAATGAAGGGAAAACATAGATACAGAACGTACTGATTTCTCATCAGCTCCTTTCATTAAGCGACAGCAGCTTCAGTACCTTCAGTGTAACCTGTGCTAGTACTGGTATTATGGACAGTGTTAAGTGACAAATGAGTAACAAGCAATACCAGTTTAAAAATACATTAAAGGAATTTGTGGATTATTACCTTTTTACTTGGAGATATAAGTTCTTCCTAATAGCTAGAAACTGTGTATTCTGGTTTGTACATCAAACATACCATTTCAGCTGCTAAATTTATGACCTCACACAATACTTCACAAATATATCCACCTACTAACATGAACCCAAAGGATGAGCACTTATTTTCATTTTTTTTTTATTCCACTGAGACACAAAGAGTTGTACATCACACACTGGTTGCTGAACCTTATACTGTGTGCTTAAGTAACTACTGCAATCCTTTTAAAAACCTGCAGTCTAAACACAGAAACAAATGTAGTTTCATTGTTTACAGTGTTGAAAGCTAAGATAAACAGTATCAGCAAAATACAAGGCTTTTTATTTTTCTGGCAGTTTCTGGAAAAAAAATAATGTAAAGAAACAGCAGTAAGTCATGTGGCTTTAAATAGTGATTAACTCATTCCAATTCTGTAAACAAAAAAAAATGTGTACACATTTCTGCCTTCTGTTTTGCAAGATGCTGCTGTCTGATTCTTAGAATTATGCAGTGTGAACTGGGTGCTATGTCTCACTTTGTCTTCAAAAATAGTGGGGGGAGGGGTAAGGACCCGATTCTAAGACACTGAGGTGGTATAGTGGAAACCTAATACTGTGGATTAGCAGTTACCCTGGAGGAGACAGAACTAAACAGACATAATAAGAATTCTTTGCTGCCTTATAGCATAATGCTAGAAGATCATGGAAAACAAAAGTTAAACACCAGCCATATCAGGGGAAAGAATGCTTCAAATGCTATTCACATCTTGGAGATAAATGCACAAGCAACAAGTTAGGTACAAAGTCCATGACATGTGAGGGATATGTGAAACTGTGCAGAATGGGGATAGCGGTTGAAATTGCAGGGACGATGTAACATGAAGAAAATTGAAGTTCATACCAGATTAGATTCATAGGTTCATAAGTTCATACTAGGCTATCTGCCCTAGGGGGATTTATAAGCCTAGCCAGAGTGTGTTTGGCTTTCACCACCCATTTTAAATTAATTTTGCTATGCCCTTTTTCGAGGTTAGTATACTGTGCCTCTGTCTAACAATGACACAGAAGTGATACCCAGGGTAAACCTATGATCTCCCATCCACTCATCAAGATTCCTGAAGAGAGTCAACGAGGGACTCTGCCTAACCTGGACTGGGATTTTATTCCAGAGTGAAGGGAGCCTCTGGGTTATGAATCTGTCCCTCCAGCATGTCCTATTTATTTCAGTGCTGAGGTTCAAGTCTCTAGAGCACGTAGCTCAATGGGATTTGGATTTTCTGAGGTGCAGCATGTCCATTAATTCCAGGTTGGACATGGCTTTATATGTCAGGCACAGATCGCCTCTGAGCAGGCGGTATGCCACTGAGTAGAGCTGGAGTTTCTTTAACCGGGCAGCATATGGCATCTGTTTGAGCCCTTTGATCCTCTTGGTGAGGTACTTTTGGGGTCTTTCCAGTTGCTGCAGGTGTCTGGTAAGGTACATCCCAAAGGGCATTGTACTCAATTATGGGCCTGATGAGGGATGAGTAAAGAGGCACGATGACCTCCCCTGATCTAGATGTGAATCCCTTCATGATTAGGTGGGCTATATAAAATGTTTTTCTAACCACTTTGGCCACGTGTTTGTCAAATGAGAGATTGCTATCAACTTGGGTCCCCAGGTCCCTAATTACTTCTTCTGTACTTAATGTATTACCACCTATGTGGTAATTTGTGGGCACTTTGTTTTTGCCAAAGGGGATGACTATACACTTTTTGGTGTTTAGCTTGAGGCCATGACTCTGGCACCAGGTGTCTGTTTCTATGAGGCCCTTTTGGAGGATGCTTGGGTCGGCTGGAGAGTCGATTATGGCGCCCAGTTTGCAGTCATCTGCGAACTTGGTCAGCCACAGTCCTTCTGTGTTGGCCTGTACCTCTGAGAAATATATACAGAACAAGAGAGGTCCCAGGACTGAGCCTAGTGGGACGCCACTTGGTACAATATAGGAAAAGAGCAAATGGTATGGTGGGCCACTCAAGGACAAAGGATAAGCAAAATGCTTTTTTCTGCAACAACACCAGTTGTAAATTAAAATAACCACAGAAATAAATGAAGAATTCAGCCAGGCCAGGGAATCCACCTATGATGCTGGTGACCTGGCTGGGACTGACTAGCATCCTGAAAAGCTGGCATGACAGCCGGGATGGGGGGGATTGGCAAAAGTGGCTGACAATCAGCTCACATACCTTAGGAAGAGGGCATTTTTTATGGAACAGTGCTGTTATCTAGTAGAGGCTTGAAAACATCATTAAGTGTTACATAAGCATATGTGTCTTATAAAAAAACTGTGTCTAGGACTGGATGACACAGGGTCAGGATGCTTCAATCTCCTCCCCCTGCCCCCCAAAAATGGTTGAATGTTTTACCAGCTGTGCCCCCCAGGTTAGAAGCCCTAACTCAAGAGGAATGCCGCTTGTCTAGTGGAGGATAGGGAGAAGGAGAGGCACTAACCACCTGACAATGGTCCTCTTTAACAAGGGTGCCAAAAAAATGTAAAGTGAATAAAAATGAAAGACACATGCATTAAATAAAGTCTGACTTACCTTCTGTTCCTTAAAAATAAAAGCTGGGTGACAACTGGCATAGTTTAATTTTATAGCTGTTACCAATTCACTGGAACTACCCAACCATCTGCCAGGAGTTTTAACTCCTGTAAGTAATAACCAGTTTTCTGACTGGTTAATCAAGCTAATCCTCTTTTTGTCATACAGAGAAAAATACTTGTTTCCTTCTAAGTAGATTTTTAAATGCTGAAGAAAATATTACTCTCTTCTTTTGCTAGAAGGGACTCAAGACAAGCAGAAAGTTGTACTGGAAGTATAAAGTCCAAGGATAGAAGTCTTGGGTTTAACTCCAGCCATAGGTCAATAGCTCTTCAGATTATTTCCCCCCTCTTGAGTGTAGAGTCCTCTGCAGTCATGCTGCACTGTCTTCCACTCCTACCCACTCATCTGTGTGCATTTGTGCTGCCCAGTGTTTTGCTGGGTATAGCTCCTTTACAGTAATCTGAAGCCGCTTGCTCTAAACACAGTTCTTCAGCCCAGATTGCACAAAATGACTTAACTCATGTAAGCATATGCCTTAAACACATACACTCACTAGAAAGTTGGTTCATGCAGTAAAGGCATATTCTAAAGGAATCATATTTTACAGAGGCAAGTCTCTGTGTACTCCATATGTATTATTTGCATTCTAAGGTCACTCCAGTTTATAGAAAAAGTAATAACTTAAACATAAAAAATAAAGTCTCATTCTCTTCTGAGAAGCTGTGAACACAGAATCAATTGAAGTGTACCATCTGTGCTCAGTCAGTATAACTCAAATAGCCAAGAATATTCTTTATATGCTGTCAGCAGTTTTCACCAAATGGGAAAAGATCATTCAGCTAAATAGCAGCTGGGAATTTGTGAATTATGCCTGTTTCTTGCAAAAAGAGACTAGCCTGGGCTTGTCGCAGGAGCTCCCTTCTTATAGGTTCATAGGTGTTTACTAGGCTAATGACCACAAGGGCCTTTTTAAGTCTAGCCATGCATCCCCAATCTCTGACAAGTTCTGATATTTTCTTTGACGATATCTCTTCACTCTCTGCTATAATAAAAGCCTTATGTGGACATCAGGGCACTGTGATGAGATGTTTGGACATTTTATTCTACTTCACTTTTGTGTTGTGGTGTCCTGCACTGTCTGCCTCTCTCGTTGGTATAAGATTTTTATTTTCTGAATAAACAAGTAGCTGTAATTTTTGGGAGTATTCATTATTGGTAAAAAGATTCCTACATTTAGAAAGAATGCAGCAAAATCTGAAGCAAATGAGTGATGGCAATAAAGATCAAAGATGGCTAAAAGCTATTCTTTCCTTCGTGCTACTAAATTAAGGTACTAAATTACCTAAATTAAGGTGCTACATGCAAAAGAAATGCCCTGCTGTAGAGACTACCTGAAATAAGGAGTCCAGGAACTGATTTAAGAAATCTCACAGCAACCCTCTACATGTATGACTAGTTTATTTTTCAGCACCTCTTCCTACATTCCTAAAATTCAGACTTTCCTCCAATACGACTTTCAGTCCTACTCAAAAGGTTGTTTTCCAAAATGGTCGGAGTGAACACTACCAAAGGTAAAATTTTGGTTTTTGGTGTCTTCTAGGAAACTTACAAAAGACAAGCAGTTCTGAAACTCTCCAATTTCCATGACATTCTCCTTTATGAATTTCAGGGTGATAAAGGACAGTGAGGGAAACGTTCTCGCAAGGGAGGAGAGTGTGTTGAGCAGATGGAAAGAGTACTTTGAAGGGCTGATATATGAAGAGAATGAGAGAGAGAGAAGGTTGGATGATTTGGGGATAGTGAATCAGGAAGTGAAGCAGATTAGCAAGGAGGAAGTAAGGACAGCTATGAAGAGGATGAAGAATGGAAAGGCTGTTGGCCCAGATGACATACCAATGGAAGCATGGAGGTGCTTAGGAGAAATGGCAGTGGAATTTTTAACCAGATTATTTAATGAAATTTTGGAAAGTCAGAGGATGCCTGCGGAGTGGAGAAAAAGTGTTTTGGTACCTATCTTTAAGAATAAGGGTGATGTGCAGAGCTGCAGTAACTACAGAGGAATAAAATTGATCAATCACAGCTTGAAGTTATGGGAAAGAGTAGTGGAAGCTAGGTTAAGAAGGGAGGTGATGATTAGTGATCAGCGGTATGGTTTCATGCCAGGAAAGAGCACTACAGATGCAATATTTGCTCTGAGAGTGTTGGAGAAATACAGAGAAGGTCAGAAGGAGTTGCATTGTGTCTTTGTGGACTTAGAGAAAGCATATGACAGGGTGCCTAGACAGGAGTTGTGGTATTGTATGAGGAAGTCGGGAGTGGCAGAGAAGTATGTAAGAGTGGTACAGGATATGTACAAGGGTAGTGTGACATTGGTGAGGACTGCAGTGGGAGTGACAGATACATTTAAGGTGGAGGTGGGATTACATCAAGGATCAGCTCTGAACCCTTTCTTATTTGCAGTGGTGATGGACAGGTTGACAGATGAGATTAGACAGGAGGCCCCGTGGACTATGATGTTTGCAGATGACATTGTGATATGTAGTGAGAGTACGGACCAGGTTGAGGAGACCCTGGAGAGGTGGAGATATGCTTTAGAGAGGAGAGGAATGAAGGTCAGCAGGGCTAAAACAGAATATATGTGTGTAAATGAGAGGGAGGGTAGAGGAATGGTGAGGATGCAGGGAGTAGAGTTGGTAAAGGTGGATGAGTTTAAGTACTTGGGACCAACAGTTCAGAGCAATGGTGAGTGTGGAAGAGAGGTGAAGAAGAGAGTACAGGCAGGGTGGAATGGGTGGAGAAGAGTGTCAGGAGTGATTTGTGACAGACGGGTACCAGTAAGAGTGAAAGGGAAGGTCTACAAGAGGGTAGTGAGACCAGCTATGTTATATGGGTTGGAGACGGTAGCATTGATGAAAAGGCAGGAGTCAGAGCTGGATGTGGCAGAGTTAAAGATGTCAAGATTTTCACTAGGTGTGACTAGGATGGACAGGATTAGGAATCAGTATATTAGAGGGTCAGCTCAGGTTGGACAGTTTGGAGACAAAGCAAGAGAGGCGTGATTGCATTGGTTTGGACATGTGCTGAGGAGGGATGCTGGGTATATTGGGAAAAGGATGCTAAGGATGGAGCTGCCAGGTAAGAGGAAAAGAGGAAGGCCTAAGTTAAGGTTTATGGATGTGGTGAGAGAGGACATGCAGGTGGTTGGTGTGAAAGAGCATGATGCAGAGGACAGGAAGAAATGGAAACAGATGATCTGCTGTGGCGACCCCTAATGGGAACAGCTGAAAAAAGATGATGAGGTAGCATACCAGACTCAGTTCTTTGATTTCCAGTCTTCCAGATTTATTTGTAAACTACACAGGTACTTGTATGTTCATAGTTCAGTAGTTCATAGTTATATAGTAGGCTAGCAACCACCAGTGCCTTCATAAGTCTAGCTGTGCAATCCAACCCAACTGTGTCCCTATGTATCATGGACATTTATTAAGAGGGGGTATGCTACGAATTTCTAGAGGTTATGTGGGGGTATGTTAGTCTGGTTCTTACTGTCTGTCCCTGTCTATTAGAACATGGGGGCCAGACCTAGAGTGAATTTCCAGTTTCCCATCCATGATCAAGGTTTTACTTGAAAAGCATTAGGAATGGACTCTGCTTCACATCGACAGGGAGCCTGTTCCACAACATGGGAATATTCTGAAACACATATTTGTCTCACCAATATATTTTATTTATGCCACAAGCAAAATTTGAATCCTTGAATCTAGTGGTTCTGATGCTGTTCATTTTGCAGAAATGCAAAAGGTCAGTCAGAGATGGATCCGATGATGCCTTGTATGCCAGGCATAGATCATCTTTCAGTAACCTGTGAGAAACAAGAGAATAGAGATAGAGCTTTAAGGGACTCCATATAGGACAATGTGTTTATACCCTGGATTCTCCTGGTAAGAAACCTTTGTGGGTATTCCAACTGCTATATATGTTGGGTCAGGTACATGCCAAAGATGGCACTATACTCAATGATGGGTCTGATAAGGGGAGATAAACTGGCACTATGACTTCCTTGGATCTGGATGTCATGCCCTTCTTTATAAATTGGGTGACAGAGAATGATTTTGGCCACTGTTTGTCAAATGCCAGATTACTGTCTACATATGATTCCAGGTCCTTGACTACTGGGTCAGCTCTTAGAAGTGTCTTATCTATGGACTAAGTAGCCAGGGTGGCAGTTTCTCAAAAGTTACTATAATGCATTTCTTGGCACTGAGTTTTTGTCTGTGATTCTGACACCAGTATTTTGCCTGTATTTGAACCTCTTGTATTTTGTGTGTGTCAATTTGCAGTAATCTGTGAACTTGCTGATCCAAAGGCCCTTGACATTAGCCTTTACCTCCAAGACGTAGATGAGAAATAGAAACTGTCCTAGTATGGACCCCTGAGGTACCCCACTGGTAATCAATCTCTTAGTGGAGGTGGTATCACCAGTCCTGACTTTCTGGGTCCTGTCAGTGAACCAGCTGGCAATCCAAGGAATTATGTAGGGGTTTATGCACAGTTTGGTGAGTTTGTCAACTATACACAAGTGGGATATTACATCAAACACATTAGCTAGGTCCAGGTAGGCAGTATGTGCCATTTTCCCCTCATTCATTGCCTTGGTGGCCCTCTCAAAAAGGTCCACCAGGTTTAGTAGGCATGATCTTACTTTGACAAAGCAGACTGGGTTGGGTTCAGAGTCTGAAGGTTGCCTATGTCTTTGTTGATCATTTTTACAATAATTCATTATTTGGATTTGCATATTGGACTAGTCAGACTAATGGGTCTGTAGTTTCCGGGATAATTTAATGGTCCTCCCTTGTGAAGTGGGATAACTGTTGCAGTCCTCCATTCTTATGGTACAAATCTGTTCTGAAGCTATAGTTGAAATGTGAATCAAGTGGTCCTGACAGGTTATGTTTCCAGCTATTTAGAAGATATCCAAGGATACTGTCTAGGCCCATTGAGGCTGTGTTTTTGGCCTTTGCGAGCACCACCAGGACCTGCTCCCTGTTATTAGTTGCTCCCTCTTAATTGTTGGGGGTTATGCTAGTAGGTATTTCATGGAGCAAGGCAAGGGATTGGGGGTGAAGTCTGAGCTGAATTTCTCAGCCAGCAAATCCATTATGACACTCTGCTGAATGAAGGTGGTACCACTGACATTCAGTTTGGCACACTGATGTGTGCTGCCATTGAGGGTTCAGGCATAGCTATACAAGGCCTTCTGGTTGTCTTTAACCTAGAAGACTCTTTTGACCTTGTAATTGGTCTTGTTGGACTTAAATAAACTTGAGGTTGATGTTGATTTTACAAAGTATCACAGAAAATGAAGCCTATCATGAAGCAACTACGCTCCTAACTTCTGAAATATATGCAGGCATCGCTGAAAGCATGGTAACCCCACAAACTGAACACAGTCTTCTTGTTATTGAAATTTGACATGTAAATACAACAAAGTACTTCAAACTTCTCTTAGCAGTATATATTGCATCATTTCCCATTTCTCAACCTCACAAGCACCACAGTATTCTTCTATCCATCTGACTATCAATAAAACAAAGATTCGTTCTACTGCTAAATTCCCTTATCTGGAAACTCACATGATCAATTACATCAGTAGTCAATAAACTAGTGCACAGTACTCTCTCATATCTCAGAGATATAGGTACCCCCGTCACCTTACCACACTTGAAATTAGCCTCTCTTTTGGAGAATGAACTTTTACTTTCTAAGACCCCAGAATTTGGAATCAGCTTCCAAAATAAACTTAAATTCACAATCAAACATACTTATTTCATATCCAAAATTAAATAATATTTGTGTAAACAAGCCAAATATCAAAGTTTATGTTTTCATATTTTATCATCTGTTATTAGACATAGATCAAACTATTAAAACTATTCTCCTAGAAAATATCATGCAAATAATATTTTGTTCTCCCAAGCATTTTGCTTTAGTACAAGTTGAGAACTGCTCTTCCATAATAATGAATGAGTGTCTATACAGTATGCTTTTTAACCCTTTATCAGGTGGGTCTCTTCTCAACTACATTGCTTGCTTCAGCATAAATGGGTGCTCTGGCAAGTGCAATCTAGTGTACTCCTGTTATCTATGCAGTAAGAAGTCTGTGCAAGAAACCTACGTTTATTAATACCATTACCACTACCATCTGTCTGCAGTAAGAGGAGCACCATGTACTATATTTTCCTATATTTAGTCATTTTATTTCCATATAATCTCAAAAGTGTCTAATAAATTTTCTGCTCCGCACACATCTGTTTTCAGGACAACATTGGTTAACAAACAGCATGATGAAGAGTTATGTCATTCATTATTCTCTGAGTACCCACTTAGTGCAATGAAAGGCTCCAGGGTAGCCAGAACCTCCTCCTGCACTCAGTGGGTCTAAGATATATAAGTTAATCTTAAACAAGGGGCTAACCCATCGCAGGATACACAAACTCACACACTGACACTCACTCTTACATGGCATTTACACTTATGGACAATTTTGGCAGAGAGAATTATAGAATTTTATTGTGTGCATAAAAAAGGAATACATCATAAATCTTCCGGCTAACTGTTACAACATTTAAGCATACTTATTTAAAGTATTGATGTTGTAATTCTCCTCCCATAAAATCTTTTTTTTATCTTTTACATATAAACTAAAATGAATAAACGAATATATGAAAAAAAATTTAAATTAATGTTGCATTTCTTAGCTACATTCACTGTACCTTGTATTTCCTGATGGCCTGGTTTGCAATTGAAAATATTCCTTTGAACCATCTTATTTAGCTAGCCATCAGATGAACAAATGACAAGGGCAAATATATTCTTCCTTCTATGTTGCAGTATAGTAGCTGTTTGAAATATTTTATGCTTCTTTCCAATATCAATATGTCATATAAAAAGCCTAAACACTTCCTGTTAACATAAAAAGACTTTTGTTTTTTATTTATTGAAACAACCTTGATTTATGTCTTTCTAAAATTCTGCCAATCAGTCCTGCCACCATGCAGAACACATGTTTAGATCTCTGGGTATTGAGAGATCTGGTGATTTTGCAATGTTTTAATCACGCAGCTTGTTAAATGTGCAACGTTAGTTGAACTGTAGTTAATGAAATCCTTGATAGAAAAGGTTTAATTATTTTTATTGTACAGGGATTCCTCAGCTTTAAGAATGTGTCAACAAACAGTATACTGTGAACAAAAAGACCACGCTGACATTTTTGTACAATGACTATTTCAGTAATTGTGTGCAACTGCTACATGTCTCTGTACATGCCAGTATTGAAATGTTCTATTTACTACCTTTAAAACTTAGAGACAACATGCTCTAGCAATTATTTTATTTGAGTACAAAATAAAGAATATTCATACCTGGGTGTACCCTTGATCTGTTCATTTTTGCTGGTCTGTCCTTGTGTAAGGTAATACTGAAACATTTCCCGGAATAAACAGTACATGCACCCACCCATTTTCAAAACCACTTCTGGATAGAGTTGAGGTAGCAACAAGCTGAACAGAATAGACCAAAATTCCCTATTCCCAACAAGGGTCTTCAGCTCATCATATGGGATCCCTATCCATTCCCAGACAAGTTGCGAGATATAAGCTTTGTGCCTTGGGCCTGTTCCCTGGCCTCCTGCAGTGACATCTAGTGTCATGTTCCTGGGATGGGGGGCATTCTCACAAGGTGAACTACTTCAACAGACTCCAGTTAACTCGGAGAAGCAGTGTCTGTACCCAGAGATCTTCTTGGATAGTTAATTTTATCACAGAGAGTGACTACAGTTATCCTCCAAAGGAATCTCATTTGCAGCACATACTTTCATGATCATATGATGTTATAGATTCATAACAGGCAATCAATCTGCAGACTTTTGCATGCCTAGCCAATAACAAGGCAGTGATCAAAGGTGAGAATCAAATCCTGTGACTTGTGTCTGTGAGGTAACACCTTAACCATTATACCAACTCCCAACATCCTATTGGTCACCACCAAACCTAATGATCATAGGTGAGAATGGCGATATACACTAACCAGCTAATTGTGGGCTTTGCTCTATGATTCAGTTCTTAGTTCAGCACCACACTCCAGACCAACACCTGCACTACTACCCATCTGTCGATCAGTCTCCTGATCCCCTCTACCTTTACTCATGAACAAAACACCAAAATACTTATACTCCTTCACCTGAGATATGTGCTTCCTGCTTCCTTACTGAAAGCAATCTACTATTTTTTTTTTTTTTTTTTTTTTGGGGGGGCAGAACCAACATCTGTAATGGGGCCATGTTGATTTTCATTTCAGCTACTTCATATTCTGTGGGGAATCACTGTAATGCATGCTTGAGGCCACATGTTGTTGAGGTTAAGAAGACAACACCATCAGTATATTACAATGATGCAGCCTTTCATGTTCCCCAAATGGATAATCTCCAGACCTTGGCTGCAAATTCTTATCCTGTCTGTGAAAATTTCAGAATGGGAGACAAAACGTACCTTAACACGGAATCAATCCTACATCCACCTTCAGTGTATTTAGTGAATATGGGCAGAGAAAGTGAAAAGCATGTTGCAGTAGTCCTGGGACTTTCATGCTACTGTACTACCTCTCAAAAAACATTCCAGGGCATGCAGAGTTATGCCTCCTCCAAGTTCACAAAATACATCATATATCCAGTATCTGTACAATAACAAATTTCATAGTCAGGATAAAATCCACATGTATTTTCGTGAATAAGAGGCTCGTCTGTTGGATGAAGTCTCCTTTACAGCATCCTGCTAGAGGTTCTGCCATCTAAGAAGAGAAATGTGTTCCCCAATATTTAGAACACAACATCCTGTCCTACTTTCTAAATGAGGACCACTACATCAGTCTGCAATTCCAGAGCTACTGCACCACACTTTCATGCAGCTTTGGAAAGGCAAATCAACCACAAGGCTCCAGCAATGACAGTATTTCTGACTACATCTTATCTAGTCCCATATTGTTACCACCAAGGAACAATTTTCTTAAAATAAACTTGATCCTGCCAAATGCTTCTGACACAACCCCCTCAGAAAAGTTTTCTTAGCACATCTAAACAATGTTATCATTTGAATATATTGTTTTTGCCCCATTGCTGAAACCAGCTTTGGCAATATTATTCCTCCTGAGTTTCTGGATGGTTTACCAGAAGCTGTTTGTGACCATCTAAAAGTCATTGCTCATGGCCTCCTCAAACTTCACTCACAACGTGACTTTTTCTTTGGTGACTGTCACAGTTGCTGCCTTCCTCATAGGTACTTAACAGTCCCAATCAATACCATAC
Source organism: Protopterus annectens (assembly GCF_019279795.1). Taxonomy (NCBI): domain Eukaryota; kingdom Metazoa; phylum Chordata; order Ceratodontiformes; family Protopteridae; genus Protopterus; species Protopterus annectens. Next base: position 189,996,425 of record NC_056738.1, read on the forward strand.
CAGAACAACACTTCTTTCATCTCTAATTCTAATAATTCTAAAGCCTCTTTTACATTCCCTGATTTAGTGGGCTACAAACACGTTATTTTGCACTCAGGTTTGAAGCTATAATACTCTATATCATCTTGTTTCATAGGCAGCAACTTCAGATGCTTAGCAAGCTATTTTTGTCAATGGCTTTATCACATAAATGAATGACAAAATTTACAGAAATAAGAATTAAGGACTAACAATGTTTTCCCAATACAAATTTATAATGTCGGTATCTAACATTTACTGTTCAACCAATGCCTTTTTGATGGTTTATTGTTTGCCAGTATGTCTTTCACTTCTATACATTTTCTGTGTGGAAGATTTTCAGTCCATATATATCTCGAGTTAATCACTGTATATTAATCAGATGGATTTGCAACAGGAAACAGACTGCCTGCCTTGCTTGGATTACTTTTGAATACTTAGTAATTCTGTGCAATTATATTTTTTATTATTATTTTTTTTTTTTAATTAAGATGAGTTTAAGTTCGCTACTTCTACTACTTTTGTCTGATCTGATGAACATACAGTGATTAACTAGAGCTATATGGACTGAAAATCTTCTGCACAGAGAAGTTTCTTACACTGTTTTGTTTTTGGACCCACTACACTTGTTTAGTGGGTTGTTCTGAGACTTCAGGGATACCACGGCGATTACTTGTTTCTTTTTCACTTCTATACATTCTATCCTATTTGCTACCAGACTCTTTTTACCTTGAGTCATGAACTTTATACCTAGGTTTACCTTGTTTTCTTTATTTCTTAATTCTAGTGTCTTTCCAGTTTCTTTCTTCTTTGAGTTTACATCATGTCAGAAAAAGTCCTACTTTACCCTTCTTTGACCTCCCTCGCAGCCTACATCCCTACTACTCTTTTCTTTAAGTCTTACCCGCAACTATGCCACTTCCAACTAATCTTACTGTAACATCTTATTTCTTTCCGGTTCACATCTTCATGGATTTATTTATGTATTTATTGCATTGTTTACCAGGATTGTCCAATTGGGCCATGCAAGATTGCTTCTCAGTGGAGGCCCAGGGAGAAAAGCTCCATAAACATAAAACGTTTATAAGTACATTATACTTCTGCTAGCATGATAATTGGGCAAAAGATGTGTAAGGTAAAATATTTCATAGTTGCATGCAAACAGATGAACACGCAAGAACAGGCACATTTTACATAATTAACATCTTACAATGAGTTAAATATTATAAAACAAATCAGTCAATAAATGTCAAAAGCATTTTAATATTTGGGTGCTCCAAAATATTAACAATGTAACAGACTCCAAAGTAGTAGAGCTTTGATCATTAGGAAGGTAGACGGGGCAGAGGTATTTGGTGAGGAAGAGAACTTGAAAGTTTAGTAAAGGGAGGAAGATGTACTAGTTGTGAGTGATGGTAAGAAGAAGAGAGGTGTAGATAAGATGGAAGTTAGTCAGCCAATTGGGATAGAGCATTGACATCTTTAAAAGCTTTAGCAGCCTGTAATTATGGTTTTCCTTATAATTGTGCTCATATGCCCATTACAAATTTTTTTACTGCTTTTGGACTAATATTATGTATGTATACTATGGTATATTTTCCCTTTGCCTTAATATAACTAATGTTCTGCGGTTATTTCTGACTGTGAGAGCAATGTTTTTTATCTCTGGGCAGTTTTGCCCTGTATGTGTCATTATTTGCATTTTTACATTACATTTTTCGTGGATTTTGTTTCCTCTTTAGAACTCTGTCTGATACCGCTTCTTACATTGTTTGTTATGTTACTCTCTTCTGTCTTTAAAGTGATGTATTACTCTCTGCTTATTGTTCTTGTTTTCATGTGTCATAATACTGTATCATTTAGTGAGCTTTGCATAAAGTACCTGGAAATGTAATTATTTTTTGTGTTCATAGGTTTATACTAGGCTAATGATCACTGGCACAAACCAGTTTTGTCCCTGAGCACCTTGGATGCCTATATGGTGGGGTATGTTAGTGATGAGGTAGCTAAGGGTTATGGTGGGGGGTATGTTAGTTTTGGATTAGTTTACTGCTGTCAGCCGCTGCCCATCAAAGACATGGTAGCCAGAACAGGGGTGAATTTGCAATTTTCCATCCAATGATCAAACTTTCATTTAAATAGGGTTAGGGTGGATGAGAAGCCTGTTCCTCAGCGCAGGGATTCTTTGAGACATATACTGGTTTCTCCACCACATTCTATTTATGTTACAAGCAAAGTTCAGTTCCTTGGATCTAGTGATTCTAGTGTTTGTTTTGTGGATGTGCAAGAGATCCATCAGGGTCGAGTCTGAGGATGCCTTATATGGCAGGCATAGATCGCCTCTCAGTAACCTGTAGGAAACTTAGTACAGGGCCTTTAGGTAACATGTGTAGGACAGGGTATTTATGTCCTGGATTATCTTAGTGAGGAATCTCTGAGGGCATTCCAACTGTTGCAAGTGTTTGCTTAGGTACATGCTGAAGGGGGTATTGCATTCAGAGATAGGTCTGAAAAGGGCTGAGTAGAGGGGTACAATGACTTCCCTGGACGTAGATGCCATACCCTTGCTTATGGGATGGGTAACATAGAACAATTTTCTTAAAATCTTGGCTACATGTTAGTCAAATACCAGATTAATATCTACATATGTTCCCAGATCCCTAACTACCAGGTCAGTTCTTAGGAGGTGTTATTGATGGAATAATTAGCTTGGGAGGATGATTTCTCAAAGACCATTGTAATACATTTCTTAATGTTGAGTGTTAAACTGTAGCTCTGGCACCAGTTGTTTGTTTGTGTTAGACCTTCTTGTAGGATGCTGATGTCGTGGGGGGAAATCTATGATACCTCCCAATTTTCAGTCATCTGCAAACTTGGTGAGTCAGACGTCTTTGACATTAGCCTTGATTTCAGAGAAGTAGATGCCAAACAGGAGCAGAACAACATAGAGTCCTGGGATACTCTGCAGGTGAACAGACTCCTGGTGGAAGTCATCTCACCAGTCCTGACTTTTCGGATCCTATCTGAGACCAGACTTCCAGCCAGCAATTCAGTGACTTATGTAGGGATTTATATCTAGTTTTGAGAGTATGTCAATGATACCTGAGTTGGGTATAGTATCAAATGTCTTACCCAGGTCAAAGTAGATGGTATGCACCATTTTTCACTCATCTATAGCCTTGGTGACCATATCAAAGAAGTCTACCAGATTGAATAGGCAGACCTTTCCTTAACAAAGCCAAACTGGGATGGGTCCAGTGTCTGTAAGTTGCCAATGTCCTTGTTGATCATTTCCATGATAATCCATTCCATGGCTTTGTATATTAGACTTGTCAGACTGATGGGTCTGTAGTTCCTGGGGTCAGTTGATGGTCCATTCTTATGGACAGGGATGACTGTTACAGTCCTTCATTCACCTGTTACTTCACCTGCTTTAAGGCTGTAGCTGAACAGTGCATCCTGTAGTCCTGCTAGGTAATATTTTAGGCTATTTAGGAGGCAACCAGGGATATTGTCAGGGCCCACTGAAGCAGTGTTTTTGGTCTTAACAAGTGCCACCAGGACCTGCTCCATGTTGATAGTTGGTGGGGATATGCTAGAAGGGATTTCACAAGGGGTAGTGGGGGGGTAAAGTTAGTGCTAAATTTATCAGTCAGCAGATTCGCTATGTCACCCTGGTCAGTGGAGGTTTTGCCATATACCATCAGCTCTGCACAATACCGAGTGTTACCTTTTAGATCCCTGACATAGCTAAGAAGGCCTTGTGATTGCGTTTGGCCTGGGAGGCTATCCTAACCTCATGACTGGCCTTATTGGACTTTATTAGAGCTCTTAGTTTCTTGTTTAGTTGAATTAATGAGCTCTTGTCTCTATGAAAGTTGCACTTTCTGATTTGTCCATGACTTTTTTCTTTTGTTATATAACTTGCTAAGGTTGGGATTCCACCAGTGGGGTTTGTTTTTGGTGTGAGATTTGAACTTACTTCTGGTAGGTGTGGCGGGCTCGATGAAGCCATCTACATGTTTGTACAGGGTATCTGTGAATAATTATGCATAGGTAGCTGTGTTCTCGGGGTCTGTGAGAGGCTTGAATTTTGCCAAACTGACAGTTAATAGGATGCAGCTTGCTTTAGAACAGTTCCTAACTATTATTGGTTTAGTTGGGTTTTCATGTTGTTTTTTTTTTTTTTATTTTCAGGGAGACAGCTTTGTGGTTCAACCTCAGCAATGAGGATGTGATCGGGGTAATGCTCTCCCAAGTTGTTGAGTACTAGGTCCAATACGTTTAATCGTCTGGTTGGAGTGCTCTCTATTTTGTTCAGGGTGATTTTGTTGATAAAGTCCAGGAAACACTGTGCCTGTGAGTTAGAGGCAGTGTACATTTCCCAGTCTCTAGAGGGGTAGTTAAAGTCTCCCATGAATAGGGTATTTGGTTGGGTGTGGAGAACCTCTAGTTGGTCTGGGTACAAGTTGTGGGCTTCTTTAGTTACAGACAGTGACCTGTAGCTGGCCAGGACATGGTACCATGCTGATAGACATTGGATCCCCCTGGGGTGAAACTGTAAACTAAGCCAATTATTAACATCAGTCATTTTCTGATAAAATATTGCTTAATGCGAAGCACATACCTGTCTGTGACAGATATTCTGAGAGATTCATAATGCCTCTCTTCATATAGTCCAGTGAGCTATGTCTCAGGTTATTTGCACCACATGGACTGTTGTAAAATTATATTGGTATCTGTGTTGCAGTGACTTTGAGTGTATTGCTACATGATATTGCAGATCCTAGCTCCAGATAGGCAACTAGCCATTACCTTCTCCTTGTCCAGCCTTGTGACATAGGCATTGGTGTGTCATACAATAGAATTCCCTATCACAAGAGTACTAGGTAAAGTGTTTGCTTGCCTTATGGATTTTTTTCTTTAGGGACCATTAGGTGTGAGTTTATGGGTGGTGTATGGTGTTGCTTTTGTTATATGCTTTAGTGTTTGCTGAGGATAGCTAATCCCATCTGACAGTTTTCGAGGTCTTTGAAGTTTGGGAAGGTTTCTTTTAAGTTCTTCAGCATAAGAAGGTCTACATGTGTGTGAGCGGTGTGTATGAAGGTTGTAGTGCATGTGTTCATGACAACCTTATTAGTAAGCGAAATTTGTGTACATCTCTTGCATACTGTATTTGTTTCTTTAAAGATTAAAAGGTTGCCTGAGTACATGAGACACTTGCTACCTTGTCTCAGGATGCTCATATCTAACAGACTGGCCCCAAAGACATTAGGAAATCACAAATCCATGTTGTCAGAACCTGTATTAGAGCTGGACTTTTATGGTTTAGGGGCTCAGTTTTAGTGGGTTCACCTGACTGGTGTCTAGGGATAAGGTTAAATGTTAGATAGTGATATGATCTGGTGTTAGTGCTGCTGTTCAACATGCTAAATAGCTGCCTTAAGCTTCTCTTCATGCAAAGCCTTTCTGTGTTACAAGTTTAAAACCCAAGTACTAGTTATATGGGTACATTTTACAATCCAAGCATTTGATACTATACACTGTTATGTGGTGAGCAGCTCAGCCAAGCATGACTAATTTATAGTAGACATTAAAAAGCTAAAAACTAACTCCCGTGCCCTCTGGCCAATAAACGATTACATATTGAACTCCCTGGAGTACTCCTCAACTCAGAGAGACCAGGTAAACAACTTCTGCCACAAGATGGATGAGCCTGGAATTTCTTAGTGTGAAAGCTCAGCAAAAGTAGCTCTCAAGTACAGATTAACAACAAACAACTACCAAGTAACTAAGTCCCTGGCTAATTCACCCTTCTGTAAAGTGATTTGGAGGCAAACCGAATTGGAAAAAAACAATAAGCAGAGAAATTATGTATTTTGTCACAAAATTAAATAACTCCTTTCACAACTGTACATAAACAGTAGTAATTAGTGATTAAAACAAGTGGAAGTGCAATAAATCAAGAAAATGTTTTTATCTTAGTCTTGATGTAGTAGAAACACTTGGAAAGCATTGCTGAGCTCTTTGAAAATGAGCCTGAAAACAGTGCCTTTATTGTTATTGTTAACACTCATAGGTATCAGGCTAGCTGCCACTGTGGACCATTTTAAGCCTTGCTAATTTAATGTAGTGAGAATCAAACCCTACACCATTTGTTTAGGAGGTAAACACCTTAACCATTATGTCCACCTTTAACCTTATCTTCCTTCGACCCAGGTCATGCTGAAAAGGGCATGGGGACCAGTTAAATCAGCCACTTAATAAATAAATAAATACATACATACATACATAAATAAGTGTGTGCCCACAGAATCTGATGTTGAATTAGACCTTTATCTTGATTTTTCTTTTGTTTATCATATAATTGTGGAAGTTCTTAACCTTTTGAAACTACGTAAACGATTTGATGATTTTGATAACAATCTACAAAGGATCAGCAAATGATTGATTGTTGCTGGTATCATGAAACCCCTATCCCAGACCCAGTAAGCCTGTATGAGAATATTATCTTGACCAGCACTTACTGTTTACTTTCTGATATGTTGTAGCAACTCCTTGTGAATATATTCATGTAGCTAACTGAACTTCTGGGTGGATACATCAGCCTGAATGTTTTAACTTCATTGGTTTCTGAATTTAACTTTCCATGACTGGCAATGTTTCTTAGCTGCAAAAAATGAATTTATATTCTATCTAGTTCACATACAGTGTTTGAATTATAATACTGTACAAATATCCTAGTGTCCCAGAAGCATCACCGCCCACAACTACTTTCTCAAGCACATAAGGAACCTTAGTTATTTTGTGCCTTAAGTTTTCTGAGGGGAAAACTGAGAAACAATCCTCTGCACCTCATCTCAGCAATCTGCAGTTTTAGCCATTCCTAAATAATCTCTAAATACTTTAAAAGCATGCAAAACAAAACAAACAAAAAAAAAAAACAAAAAAAAAAGAAAAGTTGTTTTCAGTCTGGAAATTCATGTTTTAAATGTATTTTAGTTGTTTCCTTAGTCTTCTTTGTTGCAAGGGTAGTGTGTTAGTATAATCCAGTGTGCTACACTTGGCAGATTAATGAAATACAAGAAATATTTTATATTCAGAATCATACCTCTCAACCCTTAACAGCAAGAAATCTGGACAAAGCCATAAATAATGGGGGGACAGAGGCCCAAAAATAGAGACACTTTTTAAATATTGCTCTTACAAACTTAGAAAGTTGATAGAATTACAGGTTTTGCATTAGCATGAATTTTCTGAAGGGCATGAAGTCTGAAACTCAAATGTCTGCTGTTATTTTCTGACTTCAACCCTGAATTATTTACCAGAAAACAGCAATTTTATGAGAAACAGACCAAAAATTTGAGGCAAAAATATGGACATTCTGCAAACATCTGTACAGTTGAGAGGTATGGTTATTAGATGAGTTAGACAAATCTGTTAATGTTTAAAGCTAGCATACATATTAAACAACTTTCAGTATGCTGTCATATTTAAGATAATTTCTATAAACAAACTTTATAATTTACCTCCGGTCATGTGGATATTTGTAGCCAACATGTCACGCTGATTAAGCAAACTAAGGTTAAAACATGTTGCAAATACTCCCCCTTCCCTTTCTAACAAGATATTACATGCTAACTTGAAGAATTATGCAATCTGTGCTCTGTGCAGTGTTTCACGTTTATCTCAGTTACAATTCCTGTAGCCCATAATTTCATATTAATTTAAAATGTCCCATTTCAGTGCAGAAATCATATCTCACTTTTTGCACATTTGTATGTTAGACAGAAAAGTCATTCAAATGTGTACAGTATATCATCCACAAGGATGCCATTGCTTAGTTCACATTTATACATATCTGTTATGAGATATTACAGATAATGAATATCAAGTGACATTTTTATGGAATTGTAAGATAAATCCAATAAAGACTGAGAAAACTAAGATCTTCTAAAATTGTTTTAAGCAAACTGTTTCCTTGCTCCATTTTATCTCTTTGCATTGAGAGAAATATGAATAACAAGCCCTTGACGGTGTCTGTGTCTGTGAAGTCACAGATCACTGAAACGCTACTCAGTATGTTGTGAGTACATCGGACAAGTTTCTAGAGACTGGAGCAGCACTGCAAAAGCCTCTGTGAAGAGTGACTCTCAGTACTGACTTAGAGATAGCTGCATAAATTAAAATTTCTCTATCTTTCAGACAACTCACCAGAATAAAGGAAACGTGGAAATGTGTACAGCAATCCACTTTCAGAAAAACAGCATACAGAAAGGTCATTATGTGCAAGAATCATTTAAGTATGAAAAATACAGTAAGCTGTACCATGAAATATAAGTGCATGAATATCACCAAAAGCTGCAAATGTAAAAACAAAATGTGTAAGCTGTTTACAGCAAGCACATAGTGCAAGGAGTACTGCGATTATGCTCTGAAATTGGGGAACGTATAAACTTCTTAAGCAATTCCCAAGTGAGAAATGCAATTTTAACAGTGTATAGGGTTGTTTAAGAAAACCTTGGTAAAGACACCCTAAGCATTGTTTGGATCTTGTGACCAGGTCTAAACAGCTGACATTGCTGGTCTGCAAAGAACAGTAGCAGTAGAAAAAGTAGCTTTTAAAAGCTGTTAGAACTTTACTGCCACACTTACAAAGAAGATGCGTGGCAGAACTAAATATCTTAATAGCTATTAAAAGCTGTTTTACCTTCTGTCAGAGGAACACTTAATTTCTTAGGTTCATAGGTAAGTACTAGACTAGCTACCCTGCCTGGGTCTGTGAAAGGTCTTTTCTTTCTGCCTGCCATACCTCTCAACTGTCCCTACTTATAGTGAATATCTCTGATTTTACCTAATATTTTTGCCCCGACTCTCATGAAATTTTTGATTGGATTACAGTTAATTAGTAAAGTCATACATTAGAGTTTCATACTTCTTATTTTTCAGAAAATGCATGTTGATGCAAAACTTCTCATTCTATTAACCTTTTGAAGTAAATTAGAGCAATATTTAAAAAATGCCCCTGATTTTGATCATTTGTACCCTCCATTATGAGATGTATACTGTTGTTTGACAGTGTTTGAGAAGTGCTTTACTGGCATTCAAAGCTGGTGAAAGATGTCACACTCCTACACTTTTCCCTTTCTTTTCTTTACTCTGTAAATGGTAGAATGTGGAGCAGCTAAAGCTCTGTACAGTGGAAAGTTATGATCATCTCTTCTATCATAACCTTGCATTAAGTGCTCTTGACATGGATATCATGATTCTGTTCTTGAGTAAATTTCTTGGCGTCCATGTCTTCAACACATAATAAGCTGGTTATGATCAGAGACCTGATCATAATCCTTGGCATCTGTCATCTGGTTATTCAGATAAACTGGTACTATGACTTCCTTGGATCTGGATGTCATGCCCTTCTTTATAAATTGGGTGACAGAGAATGATTTTGGCCACTGTTTGTCAAATGCCAGATTACTGTCTACATATGATTCCAGGTCCTTGACTACTGGGTCAGCTCTTAGAAGTGTCTTATCTATGGAGTAAGTAGCCAGGGTGACAGTTTCTCAAAAGTTACGATAATGCATTTCTTGACATTGCGTTTTTTTGTCTGTGATTCTGACACCAGTATTTTGCCGGTATTTGAACCTCTTGTATTTTGTGTGCGTCAATTTGCAGTAATCTGTGAACTTGCTGATCCAAAGGCCCTTGACATTAGCCTTTACCTCCAAGACATAGATGAGAAATAGAAACTGTCCTAGTATGGACCCCTGAGGTACCCCACTGGTAATCAGTCTCTTAATGGAGGTGGTATCACCAGTCCTGACTTTCTGGGTCCTGTCAGTGAACCAGCTGGCAATCCAAGGAATTATGGAGGGGTTTATGCACAGTTTGTGCCATTTTCCCCTCATTCATTGCCTAGGTGGCCCTCTCAAAAAGGTCCACCAGGTTTAGTAGGCATGATCTTACTTTGGCAAAGCAGACTGGGTTGGGTTCAGAGTCTGAAGGTTGCCTATGTCTTTGTTGATCATTTTCACAATAATTCATTATTTGTATTTGCATATTGGACTAGTCAGACTAATGGGTCTGTAGTTTCCGGGATAATTTAATGGTCCTCCCTTGTGAAGTGGGATAACTGTTGCAGTCCTCCATTCTTATGGTACAAATCTGTTCTGAAGCTATAGTTGAAATGTGAATCAAGTGGTCCTGACAGGTTATGTTTCCAGCTATTTAGAAGATATCCAGGGATACTGTCTAGGCCCATTGAGGCTGTGTTTTTGGCCTTTGCGAGCACCACCAGGACCTGCTCCCTGTTATTAGTTGCTCCCTCTTAATTGTTGGGGGTTATGCTAGTAGGTATTTCATGGAGCAAGGCAAGGGATTGGGGGTGAAGTCTGAGCTGAATTTCTCAGCCAGCAAATCCGTTATGACACTCTGCTGAATGAAGGTGATGCCACTGACATTCAGTTTGGCACACTAATGTGTGCTGTCATTGAGGGTTCAGGCATAGCTGTACAAGGCCTTCTGGTTGTCTTTAACCTAGAAGACTCTTTTGACCTTGTAATTGGTCTTGTTGGACTTAAATAAACTTGAGGTTGATGTTGATTTTACAAAGTATCACAGAAAATGAAGCCTATCATGAAGCAACTACGCTCCTAACTTCTGAAATATATGTAGGCATCACTGAAAGCATGGTAACCCCACAAACTGAATACAGTCTTCTTGTTATTGAAATTTGACATGTAAATACAACAAAGTACTTCAAACTTCTCTTAGCAGTATATATTGCATCATTTCCCATTTCTCAACCTCACAAGCACCACAGTATTCTTCTATCCATCTGACTATCAATAAAACAAAGATTCATTCTACTGCTAAATTCCCTTATCTGGAAACTCACATGATCAATTACATCAGTAGTCAATAAACTAGTGCACAGTACTCTCTCATATCTCAGAGATATAGGTACCCCCGTCACCTTACCACACTTGAAATTAGCCTCTCTTTTGGAGAATGAACTTTTACTTTCTAAGACCCCAGCATTTGGAATCAGCTTCCAAAATAAACTTAAATTCACAATCAAACATACTTATTTCATATCCAAAATTAAATAATATTTGTGTAAACAAGCCAAATATCAAAGTTTATGTTTTCATATTTTATCATCTGTTATTAGACATAGATCAAACTATTAAAACTATTCTCCTAGAAAATATCATACAAATAATATTTTGTTCTCCCAAGCATTTTGCTTTAGTACAAGTTGAGAACTGCTCTTCCATAATAATGAATGAGTGTCTATACAGTATGCTTTTTAACCCTTTATCAGGTGGGTCTCTTCTCAACTACATTGCTTGCTTCAGCATAAATGGGTGCTCTGGCAAGTGCAATCTAGTGTACTCCTGTTATCTATGCAGTAAGAAGTCTGTGCAAGAAACCTACGTTTATTAATACCATTACCACTACCATCTGTCTGCAGTAAGAGGAGCACCATGTACTATATTTTCCTATATCTAGTCATTTTATTTCCATATAATCTCAAAAGTGTCTAATAAATTTTCTGCTCCGCACGCATCTGTTTTCAGGACAACATTGGTTAACAAACAGCATGATGAAGAGTTATGTCATTCATTATTCTCTGAGTACCCACTTAGTGCAATGAAAGGCTCCAGGGTAGCCAGAACCTCCCCCTGCACTCAGTGGGTCTAAGATATATAAGTTAATCTTAAACAAGGGGCTAACCCATCACAGGATACACAAACTCACACACTGACACTCAATCTTACATGGCATTTACACTTATGGACAATTTTGGCAGAGAGAATTATAGAATTTTATTGTGTGCATAAAAAAGGAATACATCATAAATCTTCCGGCTAACTGTTACAACATTTAAGCATACTTATTTAAAACATTGATGTTGTAATTCTCCTTCCATAAAATCTTTTTTTTTATCTTTTACATATAAACTAAAATGAATAAACGAATATATGAAAAAAAATTTAAATTAATGTTGCATTTCATAGCTACATTCACTGTACCTTGTATTTCCTGATGGCCTGGTTTGCAATTGAAAATATTCCTTTGAACCATCTTATTTAGCTAGCCATCAGATGAACAAATGACAAGGACAAATATATTCTTCCTTCTATGTTGCAGTAGAGTAGCTGTTTGAAATATTTTATGCTTCTTTCCAATATCAATATGTCATATAAAAAGCCTAAACACTTCCTGTTAACATAAAAAGACTTTTGTTTTTTATTTATTGAAACAACCTTGATTTATGTCTTTCTAAAATTCTGCCAATCAGTCCTGCCACCATGCAGAACAAATGTTTAGATCTCTGGGTATTGAGAGATCTGGTGATTTTGCAATGTTTTAATCACGCAGCTTGTTAAATGTGCAACATTAGTTGAACTGTAGTTAATGAAATCCTTGATAGAAAAGGTTTAATTATTTTTATTGTACAGGGATTCCTCAGCTTTAAGAATGTGTCAACAAACAGTATACTGTGAACAAAAAGACCACGCTGACATTTTTGTACAATGACTATTTCAGTAATTGTGTGCAACTGCTACATGTCTCTGTACATGCCAGTATTGAAATGTTCTATTTACTACCTTTAAAATTTAGAGACAACATGCTCTAGCAATTATTTTATTTGAGTACAAAATAAAGAATATTCATACCTGGGTGTACCCTTGATCTGTACATTTTTGCTGGTCTGTCCTTGTGTAAGGTAATACTGAAACATTTCCCGGAATAAACAACAGTACATGCACCCACCCATTTTCAAAACCACTTCTGGATAGAGTTGAGGTAGCAACAAGCTAAACAGAATAGACCAAAATTCTCTATTCCCAACAAGGGTCTTCAGCTCATCATATGGGATCCCTATCCATTCCCAGACAAGTTGCGAGCTATAAGCTTTGTGCCTTGGGCCTGCTCCCTGGCCTCCTGCAGTGACGTCTAGTGTCAGGTTCCTGGGATGGGGGGCATTCTCACAAGGTGAACTACTTCAACAGACTCCAGTTTACTCAGAGAAGCAGTGTCTGTACCCAGAGATCTTCTTGGATAGTTAATTTTATCACAGAGAGTGACTACAGTTATCCTCCAAAGGAATCTCATTTGCAGCACATACTTTCATGATCATATGATGTTATAGATTCATAATAGGCAATCAATCTGCAGACTTTTGCATGCCTAGCCAATAACAAGGCAGTGATCAAAGGTGAGAATCAAATCCTGTGACTTGTGTCTGTGCGGTAACACCTTAACCATTATACCAACTCCCAACATCCTATTGGTCACCACCAAACCTAATGATCATAGGTGAGAATGGCGATATAAACTAACCAGCTAATTGCGGGCTTTGCTCTATGATTCAGTTCTTAGTTCAGCACCACACTCCAGACCAACACCTGCACTACTACCCATCTGTCGATCAGTCTCCTGATCCCCTCTACCTTTACTCATGAACAAAACACCAAAATACTTATACGCCTTCACCTGAGATATGTGCTTCCTGCTTCCTTACTGAAAGCAATCTACTATTTTTTTTTTTTTTGGGGGGGGGGGGCAGAACCAACATCTGTAATGGGGCCATGTTGATTTTCATTCCAGCTACTTCATATTCTGTGGGGAATCACTGTAATGCATGCTTGAGGCCACATGTTGTTGAGGTTAAGAAGACAACACCATCAGTATATTACAATGATGCAGCCTTTCATGTTCCCCAAATGGATAATCTCCAGACCTTGGCTGCAAATTCTTATCCTGTCTGTGAAAATTTCAGAATGGGAGACAAAACGTACCTTAACACGGAATCAATCCTACATCCACCTTCAGTGTATTTAGTGAATATGGGCAGAGAAAGTGAAAAGCATGTTGCAGTAGTCCTGGGACTTTCATGCTACTGTACTACCTCTCAAAAAACATTCCAGGGCATGCAGAGTTATGCCTCCTCCAAGTTCACAAAATACATGACATATCCAGTATCTGTACAATAACAAATTTCATAGTCAGGATAAAATCCACATGTATTTTCGTGAATAAGAGGCTCGTCTGTTGGATGAAGTCTCCTTTACAGCATCCTGCTAGAGGTTCTGCCATCTAAGAAGAGAAATGTGTTCCCCAATATTTAGAACACAACATCCTGTCCTACTTTCTAAATGAGGACCACTACATCAGTCTGCAATTCCAGAGCTACTGCACCACACTTTCATGCAGCTTTGGAAAGGCAAATCAACCACAAGGCTCCAGCAATGACAGTATTTCTGATTACATCTTATCTAGTCCCATATTGTTACCACCAAGGAACAATTTTCTTAAAATAAACTTGATCCTGCCAAATGCTTCTGGCACAACCCCCTCAGAAAAGTTTTCTTAGCACATCTAAACAATGTTATCATTTGAATATATTGTTTTTGCCCCATTGCTGAAACCAGCTTTGGCAATATTATTCCTCCTGAGTTTCTGGATGGTTTACCAGAAGCTGTTTGTGACCATCTAAAAGTCATTGCTCATGGCCTCCTCAAACTTCACTCACAACGTGACTTTTTCTTTGGTGACTGTCACAGTTGCTGCCTTCCTCATAGGTACTTAACAGTCCCAATGAATACCATACCAGAACAACACTTCTTTCATCTCTAGTTCTAAAGCCTCTTTTACATTCCCTGATTTAGTGGGCTACAAACACGTTATTTTGCACTCAGGTTTGAAGCTATAATACTCTATATCATCTTGTTTCATAGGCAGCAACTTCAGATGCTTAGCAAGCTATTTTTGTCAATGGCTTTATCACATAAATGAATGACAAAATTTACAGAAATAAGAATTAAGGACTAACAATGTTTTCCCAATACAAATTTATAATGTCGGTATCTAACATTTACTGTTCAACCAATGCCTTTTTGATGGTTTATTGTTTGCCAGTATGTCTTTCACTTCTATACATTTTCTGTGTGGAAGATTTTCAGTCCATATATATCTCGAGTTAATCACTGTATATTAATCAGATGGATTTGCAACAGGAAACAGACTGCCTGCCTTGCTTGGATTACTTTTGAATACTTAGTAATTCTGTGCAATTATATATTTTTTATTATTATTATTTTTTTTTTTTAATTAAGATGAGTTTAAGTTCGCTACTTCTACTACTTTTGTCTGATCTGATGAACATACAGTGATTAACTAGAGCTATATGGACTGAAAATCTTCTGCACAGAGAAGTTTCTTACACTGTTTTGTTTTTGGACCCACTACACTTGTTTAGTGGGTTATTCTGAGACTTCAGGGATACCACGGCGATTACTTGTTTCTTTTTCACTTCTATGCATTCTATCCTATTTGCTACCAGACTCTTTTTACCTTGAGTCATGAACTTTACACCTAGGCTTACCTTGTTTTCTTTATTTCTTAATTCTAGTGTCTTTCCACTTTCTTTCTTCTTTGAGTTTACATCATGTCAGAAAAAGTCCTACTTTACCCTTCTTTGACCTCCCTCACAGCCTACATCCTTACTACTCTTTTCTTTAAGTCTTACCCGCAACTATGCCACTCCCAACTAATCTTACTGTAACATCTTATTTCTTTCCGGTTCACATCTTCACGGATTTATTTATATATTTATTGCATTGTTTACCAGGATTGTCCAATTGGGCCATGCAAGATTGCTTCTCAGTGGAGGCCCAGGGAGAAAAGCTCCATAAACATAAAACGTTTATAAGTACATTATACTTCTGCTAGCATGATAATTGGGCAAAAGATGTGTAAGGTAAAATATTTCATAGTTGCATGCAAACAGATGAACACGCAAGAACAGGCACATTTTACATAATTAACATCTTACAATGAGTTAAATATTATAAAACAAATCAGTCAATAAATGTCAAAAGCATTTTAATATTTGGGTGCTCCAAAATATTAACAATGTAACAGGTTCCAAAGTAGTAGAGCTTTGATCATTAGGAAGGTAGACGGGGTAGAGGTATTTGGTGAGGAAGAGAACTTGAAAGTTTAGTAAAGGGAGGAAGATGTACTAGTTGTGAGTGATGGTAAGAAGAAGAGAGGTGTAGATAGGATGGAAGTTAGTCAGCCAATTGGGATAGAGCATTGACAGCTTTAAAAGCTTTAGCAGCCTGTAATTATGGTTTTCCTTATAATTGTGCTCATATGCCCATTACAAATTACTTTTTACTGCTTTTGGACTAATATTATGTATGTATACTATGGTATATTTTCCCTTTGCCTTAATATAACTAATGTTCTGTGGTTATTTCTGACTGTGAGAGCAATGTTTTTTATCTCTGGGCAGTTTTGCCCTGTATGTGTCATTATTTGCATTTTTACATTACATTTTTCGTGGATTTTGTTTCCTCTTTATAACTCTATCTGATACCGCTTCTTACATTGTTTGTTATGTTACTCTCTTCTGGCTTTAAAGTGATGTATTACTCTCTGCTTATTGTTCTTGTTTTCATGTGTCATAATACTGTATCATTTAGTGAGCTTTGCATAAAGTACCTGTAAATGTAATTATTTTTTGTGTTCATAGGTTTATACTAGGCTAATGATCACTGGCACAAACCAGTTTTGTCCCTGAGCACCTTGGATGCCTATATGGTGGGGTATGTTAGTGATGAGGTAGCTAAGGGTTATGGTGGAGGGTATGTTAGTTTTGGATTAGTTTACTGCTGTCAGCCGCTGCCCATCAAAGACATGGTAGCCAGAACAGGGGTGAATTTGCAATTTTCCATCCAATGATCAAACTTTCATTTAAATAGGCAGGAGCGGCCTTAGGTCAACTGGTGCCCTAAGCAAAAGGGCTCCATGGCGCCCCCCACCACACCACTTGGTGCCCCCATCCTGGTCTACCTACACCAAATAAATACTGAAAAGTGCCCCTGCTACAGCAGCGCCCTAGGCGGCCGCCTAGTTGGCCTATGCCTAAGGCCGGCTATGTAAATAGGGTTAGGGTGAACTGTGCTTCATGTGGATGAGAAGCCTGTTCCTCAGCGCAGGGATTCTTTGAGACATATACTGGTTTCTCCACCACATTCTATTTATGTTACAAGCAAAGTTCAGTTCCTTGGATCTAGTGATCCTAGTGTTTGTTTTGTGGATGTGCAAGAGATCCATCACGGTCGGGTCTGAGGATGCCTTATATGGCAGGCATAGATCGCCTCTCAGTAACCTGTAGGAAACTTAGTACAGGGCCTTTAGGTGATATGTGTAGGACAGGGTATTTATGTCCTGGATTATCTTAGTGAGGAATCTTTGAGGGCATTCCAACTGTTGCAAGTGTTTGCTTAGGTACATGCTGAAGGGGGCATTGCATTCAGAGATAAGTCTGACAAGGGCTGAGTAGAGGGGTACAATGACTTCCCTGGACGTAGATGCCATACCCTTGCTTATGAGATGGGTAACATAGAACAATTTTCTTAAAATCTTGGCTACATGTTAGTCAAATACCAGATTAATATCTACATATGTTCCCAGATCCCTAACTACCAGGTCAGTTCTTAGGAGGTGTTATTGATGGAATAATTAGCTTGGGAGAATGATTTCTCAAAGACCATTGTAATACATTTCTTAATGTTGAGTGTTAAACTGTAGCTCTGGCACCAGTTGTTTATTTGTGTTAGACCTTCTTGTAGGATGCTGATGTTGTGGGGGGAAATCTATGATACCTCCCAATTTTCAGTCATCTGCAAACTTGGTGAGTCAGAGGTCTTTGACATTAGCCTTGATTTCAGAGAAGTAGATGCCAAACAGGAGCAGAACAACATAGAGTCCTGGGATACTCTGCAGGTGAACAGACTCCTGGTCGAAGTCATCTCACCAGTCCTGACTTTTCGGATCCTGTCTGAGACCAGGCTTCCAGCCAGCAATTCAGTGACTTATGTAGGGATTTATATCTAGTTTTGAGAGTATGTCAATGATACCTGAGTTGGGTATAGTATCAAATGTCTTACCCAGGTCAAAGTAGATGGTATGCACCATTTTTCACTCATCTATAGCCTTGGTGACCCTATCAAAGAAGTCTACCAGATTGAGTAGGCAGACCTTTCCTTAACAAAGCCAAACTGGGATGGGTCCAGTGTCTGTAAGTTGCCAATGTCCTTGTTGATCATTTCCATGATAATCCATTCCATGGCTTTGTATATTAGACTTGTCAGACTGATGGGTCTGTAGTTCCTGGGGTCAGTTGATGGTCCATTCTTATGGACAGGGATGACTGTTACAGTCCTTCATTCACCTGTTACTTCACCTACTTTAAGGCTGTAGCTGAACAGTGCATCCTGTAGTCCTGCTAGGTAATATTTTAGGCTATTTAGGAGGCAACCAGGGATATTGTCAGGGCCCACTGAAGCAGTGTTTTTGGTCTTAACAAGTGCCACCAGGACCTGCTCCATGTTGATAGTTGGTGGGGATATGCTAGAAGGGATTTCACAAGGGGTAATGGGGGGTAAAGTTAGTGCTAAATTTATCAGTCAGCAGATTCGCTATGTCACCCTGGTCAGTGGAGGTTTTGCCATATACCACCAGCTCTGCACAATACCAAGTGTTACCTTTTAGATCCCTGACATAGCTAAGAAGGCCTTGTGATTGTGCTTGGCCTGGGAGGCTATCCTAACCTCATGACTGGCCTTATTGGACTTTATTAGAGCTCTTAGTTTCTTGTTTAGTTGAATTAAAGAGCTCTTGTCTCTATGAGAGTTGCACTTTCTGATTTTGTCCATGACTTTTTTCTTTTGTTATATAACTTGCTAAGGTTGGGATTCCACCAGTGGGATTTGTTTTTGGTGTGAGATTTGAACTTACTTCTGGTAGGTGTGGCGGGCTCGATGAAGCCATCTACATGTTTGTACAGGGTATCTGTGAATAATTATGCATAGGTAGCTGTGTTCTCGGGGTCTGTGAGAGGCTTGAATTTTGCCAAACTGACAGTTAATAGGATGCAGCTTGCTTTAGAACAGTTCCTAACTGTTATTGGTTTAGTTGGGTTTTCATGTTGTTGTTTTTTTTTATTTTCAGGGAGACAGCTTTGTGGTTCAACCTCAGCAATGAGGATGTGATCGGGGTAATGCTCTCCCAAGTTGTTGAGTACTAGGTCCAATACGTTTAATCGTCTGGTTGGAGTGCTCTCTATTTTGTTCAGGGTGATTTTGTTGATAAAGTCCAGGAAACACTGTGCCTGTGAGTTAGAGGCAGTGTACATTTCCCAGTCTCTAGAGGGGTAGTTAAAGTCTCCCATGAATAGGGTATTTGGTTGGGTGTGGAGAACCTCTAGTTGGTCTGGGTACAAGTTGTGGGCTTCTTTAGTTACAGACAGTGACCTGTAGCTGGCCAGGACATGGTACCATGATGATAGACATTGGATCCCCCTGGGGTGACACCGTAAACTAAGCCAATTATTAACATCAGTCATTTTCTGATAAAATATTGCTTAATGCGAATCACATACCTGTCTGTGACAGATATTCTGAGAGATTCATAATGCCTCTTTTCATATAGTCCAGTGAGCTATGTCTCAGGTTATTTGCACCACATGGACTGTTGTAAAATTATATTGGTATCTGTGTTGCAGTGACTTTGAGTGCATTGCTACATGATATTGCAGATCCTAGCTCCAGATAAGCAACTAGCCATTACCTTCTCCTTGTCCAGCCTTGTGACATAGGCATTGGTGTGTCATACAATAGAATTCCCTATCACAAGAGTACTAGGTAAAGTGTTTGCTTGCCTTATGGATTTTTTTCTTTAGGGACCATTAGGTGTGAGTTTATGTGTAGTGTATGGTGTTGCTTTTGGTATATGCTTTAGTGTTTGCTGAGGATAGCTAATCCCATCTGACAGTTTTCGAGGTCTTTGAAGTTTGGGAAGGTTTCTTTTAAGTTCTTCAGCATAAGAAGGTCTACATGTGTGTGAGCGGTGTGTATGAAGGTTGTAGTGCATGTGTTCATGACAACCTTATTAGTAAGCGAAATTTG
This sequence comes from Protopterus annectens, assembly GCF_019279795.1. NCBI lineage: Eukaryota > Metazoa > Chordata > Ceratodontiformes > Protopteridae > Protopterus > Protopterus annectens. The sequence goes on from NC_056738.1 coordinate 190,016,437, forward strand.
TGTACATCTCTTGCATACTGTATTTGTTTCTTTAAAGATTAAAAGGTTGTCTGAGTACATGAGACACTTGCTACCTTGTCTCAGGATGCTCATATCTAACAGGCTGGCTCCAAAGACATTAGGAAATCACAAATCCATGTTGTCAGAACCTGTATTAGAGCTGGACTTTTATGGTTTAGGGGCTCAGTTTTAGTGGGTTCACCTGACTGGTGTCTAGGGATAAGGTTAAATGTTAGATAGTGCTATGATCTGGTGTTAGTGTTGCTGTTCAACATGCTAAATAGCTGCCTTAAGCTTCTCTTCATGCAAAGCCTTTCTGTGTTACAAGTTTAAAACCCAAGTACTAGTTATATGGATACATTTTACAATCCAAGCATTTGATACTATACACTGTTATGTGGTGAGCAGCTCAGTCAAGCATGACTAATTTATAGTAGACATTAAAAAGCTAAAAACTAACTCCTGTGCCCTCTGGCCAATAAACGATTACATATTGAACTCCCTGGAGTACTCCCCAACTCAGAGAGACCAGGTAAACAACTTCTGCCACAAGATGGATGAGCCTGGAATTTCTTAGTGTGAAAGCTCAGCAAAAGTAGCTCTCAAGTACAGATTAACAACAAACAACTACCAAGTAACTAAGTCCCTGGCTAATTCACCCTTCTGTAAAGTGATTTGGAGGCAAACAGAATTGGAAAAAACAATAAGCAGAGAAATTATGTATTTTGCCACAAAATTAAATAACTCCTTTCACAACTGTACATAAACAGTAGTAATTAGTGATTAAAACAAGTGGAAGTGCAATAAATCAAGAAAATGTTTTTATTTTAGACTTGATATAGTAGAAACACTTGGAAAGCATTGCTGAGCTCTTTGAAAATGAGCCTGAAAACAGTACCTTTATTGTTATTGTTAACACTCATAGGTATCAGGCTAGCTGCCACTGTGGACCATTTTAAGCCTTGCTAATTTAATTTAGTGAGAATCAAACCCTACACCATTTGTTTAGGAGGTAAACACCTTAACCATTATGTCCACCTTTAACCTTATCTTCCTTCGACCCAGGTCATGCTGAAAAGGGCATAGGGACCAGTTCAATCAGCCACTTAATAAATAAATAAATACATACATACATAAATAAATAAGTGTGTGCCCACAGAATCTGATGTTGAATTAGACCTTTATCTTGATTTTTCTTTTGTTTATCATATAATTGTGGAAGTTCTTGACCTTTTGAAACTACGTAAACGATTTGATGATTTTGATAACAATCTACTAAGGATCAGCAAATGATTGATTGTTGCTGGTATCATGAAACCCCTGTCCCAGACCCAGTATGCCTGTATGAGAATATTATCTTGACCAGCACTTAGTGTTTACTTTCTGATATGTTGTAGCAACTCCTTGTGAATATATTCATGTAGCTAACTGAACTTCTGGGTGGATACATCAGCCTGAATGTTTTAACTTCATTGGTTTCTGAATTTAACTTTCCATGACTGCCAATGTTTCTTAGCTGCAAAAAATGAATTTATATTCTATCTAGTTCACATACAGTGTTTGAATTATAATACTGTACAAATATCCTAGTGTCCCAGAAGCATCGCCGCCCACAACTACTTTCTCAAGCACATAAGGAACCTTAGTTATTTTGTGCCTTAAATTTTCTGAGGGGAAAACTGAGGAACAATCCTCTGCACCTCATCTCAGCAATCTGCAGTTTTAGCCATTCCTAAATAATCTCTAAATACTTTAAAAGCATGCAAAACAAAAAAAAAAAAAAAAAAAAGAAAAGTTGCTTTCAGTCTGGAAATTCATGTTTTAAATGTATTTTAGTTGTTTCCTTAGTCTTCTTTGTTGCAAGGGTACTGTGTTAGTATAATCCAGTGTGCTACACTTGGCAGATTAATGAAATACAAGAAATATTTTATATTCAGAATCATACCTCTCAACCCTGAACAGCAAGAAATCTGGACAAAGCCGTAAATAATGGGGGGACAGATGCCCAAAAATAGAGACACTTTTTAAATATTGCTCTTACAAACTTAGAAAGTTGATAGAATTACAGGTTTTGCATTAGCATGAATTTTCTGAAGGGCATGAAGTCTGAAACTCAAATGTCTGCTGTTATTTTCTGACTTCAACCCTGAATTATTTACCAGAAAACAGCAATTTTATGAGAAACAGACCAAAAATTTGAGGCAAAAATATGGACATTCTGCAAACATCTGTACAGTTGAGAGGTATGGTTATTAGATGAGTTAGACAAAGCTGTTAATGTTTAAAGCTAGCATACATATTAAACAACTTTCAGTATGCTGTCATATTTAAGATAATTTCTATAAACAAACTTTATAATTTACCTCCGGTCATGTGGATATTTGTAGCCAACATGTCACGCTGATTAAGCAAACTAAGGTTAAAACATGTTGCAAATATTTCCCCTTCCCTTTCTAACAAGATATTACATGCTAACTTGAAGAATTATGCAATCTGTGCTCTGTGCAGTGTTTCACGTTTATCTCAGTTACAATTCCTGTAGCCCATAATTTCATATTAATTTAAAATGTCCCATTTCAGTGCAGAAATCATATCTCACTTTTTGCACATTTGTAGGTTAGACAGAAAAGTCATTCAAAGGTGTACAGTATATCATCCACAAGGATGCCATTGCTTAGTTCACATTTATACATAGCTGTTATGAGATATTACAGATAATAAATATCAAGTGACATTTTTATGGAATTTTAAGATAAATCCAATAAAGACTGAGAAAACTAAGATCTTCTAAAATTGTTTTAAGCAAACTGTTTCCTTGCTCCATTTTATCTCTTTGCATTGAGAGAAATATGAATAACAAGCCCTTGACGGTGTCTGTGTCTGTGAAGTCATTCAGTATGTTGTGAGTACATCGGACAAGGTTTCTAGAGACTGGAGCAGCACTGCAAAAGCCTCTGTGAAGAGTGACTCTCAGTACTGACTTAGAGATAGCTGCATAAATTAAAATTTCTCTATCTTTCAGACAACTCACCAGAATAAAGGAAACGTGGAAATGTGTACAGCAATCCACTTTCAGAAACACAGCATACAGAAAGGTCATTATGTGCAAGAATCATTTAAGTATGAAAAATACAGTAAGCTGTACCATGAAATATAAGTGCATGAATATCACCAAAAGCTGCAAATGTAAAAACAAAATGTGCAGCTGTTTACAGCAAGCACATAGTGCAAGGAGTACTGCGATTATGCTCTGAAATTGGGGAACGTATAAACTTCTTAAGCAATTCGCAAGTGAAAAATGCAATTTTAACAGTGTATAGGGTTGTTTAAGAAAACCTTGGTAAAGACACCCTAAGCATTGTTTGGCTCTTGTGACCGGGTCTAAACAGCTGACATTGCTGGTCTGCAAAGAACAGTAGCAGTAGAAAAAGCAGCTTTTAAAAGCTGTTAGAACTTTACTGTCACACTTGCAAAGAAAATGCGTGGCAGAACTAAATATCTTAATAGCTGTTAAAAGCTGTTTTACCTTCTGTCAGAGGAACACTTAATTTCTTAGGTTCATAGGTAAGTACTAGACTAGCTGCCCTGCCTGGGTCTGTGAAAGGTCTTTTCTTTCTGCCTGCCATACCTCTCAACTGTCCCTACTTATAGTGAATATCTCTGATTTTACCTAATATTTTTGCCCCAACTCTCATTAAATTTTTGATTGGATTACACTTAATTAGTAAAGACATACATTAGAGTTTCATACTTCTTATTTTTCAGAAAAAGCAAGTTGATGCAAAACTTGTCATTCTATTAACTTTTTGAAGTAAATTAGAGCAATTTTTAAAAAATGCCCCTGATTTTGATCATTTGTACCCTCTATTATGAGATGTATGCTGTTGTTTGACAGTGTTTGAGAAGTGCTTTACTGGCATTCAAAGCTGGTGAAAGACGTCACACTCCTACACTTTTCCCTTTCTTTTCTTTTTTCTGTAAATGGTAGAATGTGGAGCAGCTAAAGCTCTGTACAGTGGAAAGTTATGATCATCTCTTCTATCATAACCTTGCATTAAGTGCTCTTGACATGGATATCATGATTCTGGTCTTGAGTAAATTTCTTGGCGTCCATGTCTTCAACACATAATAAGCTGGTTATGATCAGAGACCTGATCATAATCCTTGACATCTGTCATCTGGTTATTCAGATTGACACATATCATGCAGAGCACTCAATATGACATCCAAACAACAGACAGCATGGTTTGAAGTATTCTGTGTGGAGTTTTAATACATATCACAAGCACCATTCAAAGCATGGCGCTACAGCATCAAAGGCATAGCAAGGGGCAAGGGTGGGGCAAAGGGGGCAGCCACCCCAGATGCAAAGAGTTTCAAGGTACAATCACTAGATTCCAGTTATTCTGAAGTGCATGCAAAATGACTATTGCATTTGTGATCAGAACTCTCTGTAGTGCTCTGTGTGTGTTATAAAATGTACTTTGCTACGGTTTAAAAGCAGAAAAGACTTTTTTTTAAACTGAAGCACTGTAGCATTGTAGCACGCACAATTTTGGACAGACTGTAGCAGCTGCTTGCTACAAATAATGCAAGCAGTTTAAAAGAAGGAAAAAAATGTTTCCTCCCCAAGCCTGCAGAGAGGTCCGAGCTTTTAGAAAGGTACACCAGATTGGGGTATGGTCCTGGGTGTAAAATAGCTAGCTACACTTCTGTATGGCATAGTGAGAAAAGAGAGGGGGTGCTTATAAACAAGTAGATGTGAGTTATAGTTAGGTATTCAATACCAAACTGCTTGCTTTTAATTTGTTGAAGCATATTTGTTCTATGTAGTAATGGATCGAGTTTTACTGTGGTGGTGGTGCTGCGGTAGCATTGTCGCCTCATAGTAAGACGTCCTGTTCGATTCTCAGCTAGAGCGTCTTCTGTGGAGACATGCGTGAATGGGCGTACCTTCGTTGAAGGTTGTGTGTCAGGGCCGGCAACTCGGCACGTAAAAATCTTATGCCAATCATTAGCGGACCGGAGTTCCGCTATGGTGACCCCTAACCGGGAAAAGCCGAAAGACACAGAAGCAGTAATGGATCGAGTTTTCTTGTTACTCTTGCAGCAATGTGTGTGGGCTTCAATTGTGTTAGTCATAATATACTGCAAGATTATGCCTTTCGGGAGAAGGAGCAGGAAAATACTTTTTATTTGTTCTCTGACTGTTCTTTTCTGAGTTGGCATGACCTTTGAGTGAGAGTGATAAAGTAAGGGGGGGGATTACAGAGGGGCATGGTGCATTGCAAAAAAAAGCGTTTCTAGCACTGTGTAGGTACCTTTGTCACATGCCTACATTATGCCTGAGTAAATATTTGTAGATTGTTCTCAAGTGAGCAGTTTCATGGAAACACTGATATTCAATTCTTTTCTGAGAAGGTGAATGTTGATCTAGTGTAGCTGGGCCAGCACAGGTGCAAATAAGAGGAAAAAGTTACAGGAATGCTACAGCAATGAGGAATGGAGGTGATTAGTAGTTGTTTTGAAGGGAGGAGTTCTTTTTTTAACTAAAGCAAGCCACAAAGGAACAGGGAATAAGCAAAGGGTGGACAGTTATAACAGTATGGAAAGAATAAAAGCAGGTATGTACGTATAGCAGATGGTCATGACCGATTTAATAAACTGCCATAGGCTTGATACAGATAGGAAGGATTCACAATGGATGTAAACAAAGAGTGGAATAGATTTGTCAGAGTGGGGTGTAGAAAAACAAATCCAGACAAGTACAGAAAAAGAGGGAGAGCATGTGCTGAATAACAATGCTTGTGTATGTAAAAGTCATAAAGTCAAATTTAACGAATGCAAATTATACATCAAGGCCAGGATGAGTATCCATATTGAAAAAGGTTGCAGATATTTATTTAAAAAGTCTTTGTCTTACCAGTAATGTAGACATTAATGCAGTATAAGTCTCATGTATTACATATATCAGTTAGTGCCATATAAGGTGTACATGAGGCACTACAGTGACAACTGATTACAGATTAATTATACTAGTAATGCTTTTAAAGCTCCAGTTGTAATAATTTGTTACAAGCACAGAGATTCCTGGACTTTGGCAATACAAATGCCTTGGAACAATTAGTCAGAGTACCCACTAGGGGAATAATATTTTTGATATTGTCCTTACTAATATGGGAGCATCTTGCACCATCCCTTGTATATCTTCATCACTTGTTAGGTCTGACGATAAAGCAGTCTCCTTCAAAATAAAACTTAAACCAGAGATCCCTTCCACCCAAGGTAACTTTAGAAATTTCTTTAAGACAAAATACCTACCCCTAAGTGATACATTGCAAGCTTCAAATTCCCACCAAACCAAATAAACTCCACTGAATACACATAAATGTATGCCACCACATTATACCAGCATGTAAACAGCTGCATACATGCAGCTGTATACCACAGGAACAAATGCAAGGAAAATCCCCAAAACAAGCCCATATGATGGAACCATAATATCAACAAGCTTTATAATACAGGGAAAATAATTTTTACCAAAAGTAAAAACAGTAAGTCCCAGAATGTTAGAGCCCTTGTCACTGAAGTAAACGAACAACTCAAGGACTTAATAAAATCCACCAAAGCAAGTTTGAGGCTAAGATAGCTACCTAAGCCAAAGACAATCACAAAATGTATTTTAGTTATGTTCATAATCACAAAAGAAAATGCATCAGTGTACTGAGCTGATAGTGAACCTTGTTACCTACACTGAGTCTGAAGATACAGATTAAATGTGTTATCAAAAGCTAAAAGTACTGCATCAATGGGTCCTGACAAAATCCTGGATGCATCTTAAATAGCATGAAGCATGATTTAGCCACACCCCTAACAACACCATTCAGTCTCACCATCTATACAGGTTTTGTAGTAAGTGAATGGAGAACAGCTAAAGTCATTCCCCTGCATAAGGGAAGACCTTCCACAGACCCAAGCAATTATGGACTCATAAGTTTGAACAGCCTAATTTGCGAAGCCATGGAAATACTTATCATGGAATTAATCAATCAGGACATAGGGAACCTCCAAACACTGGACCCATCTCAGTTTGCTTTCTCAACCTGGTGGATTTGTTTGAAAAGGTCACCAAAACAATGGATGAAGGCAAAACAGTGCACACCATGTACCTCGCCCTGGTTAAAGCTTTTGACAGAATTCCGCACTCAGGCATAGTAGAAAAGATAAATAAACTGAGGATAAATCCCTATGGCTGGATTGCCAACTGGGTCAAAAGATAGGCTACAGTAATAAAAATAGGGGAAGTTGCCTCCACAAAGAGCCCAGTCACCATTGGAGTCCTCCAGTGTTCTCTGCTGAAACCTCTCCTGTTTGCCATCTGCTTTTCTAAAGTAAAAGGTAATACTAAAGGGCTCTGGCTGAATACGTTTGCAGATGATTGCAAGTTAGGAGCAATCATTGAATCCCCAAATAACTGAGCCATCCTGCAGGAAGTTTTTTTTCAAATAAATAACTGATGTCAAAATCATGAACTGAAATTAAATGCTAAAAAATACATTACTGTATCCCTTGGGAAGTCATCTACCCGAAGGAACTACCAGATTGAAAATATGCCCCTAAGAGCCAACCCAGTAGTTCTGGATTAGGGAACTTATGTGGTCGGTGACCTAACATTTGACCAACATGTGTCTTCTGTTGTAAGAAAGTAATTCTATATTATACAGCTTATAAACAAAGGGATTGTGTCCAGATCTAGGGATGTCATTGTCCTCCTTTGCTCAGCCCTCATTAGGCCACTCATTGAATATAATGCCCCCTTCAGCATGTATTTGTCCAGACACATGCAACAACTGGAATGCTCACAGACATACCTTACAAAAAGAATACAAGGCCTAAATAACATGTCCAACATGGACCTACTCAAAGCCCTGTTAATATACAGATGACCTGTGTTTGGCATGAAAGGCATCCTCTGACCCAGTACTGATGGATTAACTGCACATCAGCAAGTCAAAGTTCAAATACTTGGTCTCAGGATCTGAACCTCTTCTGCAACATCAAGAGAATGGTTTGGAGGGACAAGTATATGTCTCAGAGGATACTGCTGCTGTGGAACAGCCTCCCCATCCACATAAAGCAAAGTCCATCCCTCTCCATATATAAGTGCAACTTAAATCTACAGATGAGAACAGAAAATGTAGTCTAGGACTGCTCCCTATACTACTAATGGATAGAGACAGCTCCTAAATGCTTTACCTCATGCATGCATTCTGCCAAAATATCTATGGCATGTTCCCAGTTAATCTCATTAGGTGTAATATATAATTATCGACCATGAGATGGGTAAGGCCAAGCTGTAACCAAATTGGATAGTTTATTTTGGCTAGGTTTAAAATGTCCCACAGGAGCAGCTAGCCTTGTACTTACCTGTGAGCCTATGAATCCATAAATGCACAGTCTGTATAACATATGTATGGACAAGTTTACAGTGACTCACAATAGGGTGGCATACCAGTTACTATGTTTGATGAGGCATCCAGTGCTCTGCTGCAGAATTGCCATACTGGTGAACAACTGGCTGCTGCTCTTAGGACCAAAGTCAGTCACTTTAGCTGAATGAGCTGTGTGCATGTGCATTGTGGATAGCCTTTTGTATTTAGTGCAGAACACTGATGATATACAGGAAGACAAAATCCTGACTACAGCATTCTCAGCTGCCTGATCAGTCTATTGATGAATCTGCTCATAAACCTAGACATAAGAGGGATGTAAGGTCACATCTTCTGCTGGACTGCTCTCCTGGCAATGGCATGATCTTGTGGATTGATCTGAAAAATCTTCTGATGTCTCACAGATGGGGTAGAACTTCTTCTTACCTGTCTGACAAATCTCAGGTGATGTGTCTGTAAATGGGGACACACAAGCACAGAAAAAATATGTCAAAGAACCTGCCTGAGAAAGTAGTTCTGAGTATCATATCCAGGTCCAAACCTTTCTACTGTAGTAGTCTGCATAGTTTTCCTCAGAATATCACCCCCCCTTTTCTGCCAGCCAAAAAGCAGTAAATGTTATAGCACATGTCACATACTCAGCTGCATAATCCATAACATATGACTGCAGATATGATAAAGAATATTGGGTAATTATGGTCACTTATGTTCATCCACCTGCAATAACAATGCTCTGTTTTCATATTTTGCTTGAGCTATTTCCTATTGCAACATCCATGTGCATGTGTGAGCCTTTCAATGGTTATATGATATGGGAATCATACTAACATGTGTCACATGTCCAGTAATGAAGGATGATGCTGTATAAATCACCAAGAATGTTATTTCACAACTCTGAAAATTGAGATTCATGAAAATATGCATTTCATTCTTGAGTAAAATACACTACATGGTTTTCACGTCTCCTTCAAAAACATATTTTAACATCCACAAAGTAATGGCAGTATATAGCAATATGTTATATCTGTGTATGATGGCATAACATAACATAAACATTTGTTATGAACCATTTCATATGTATCATTTTTTTCACAAAACAAGGTTTCATAAAACAGTCATGCTGTTATAAAATTGCAAAAACATTCCAGACATGTTTATCAGTCAAATGACACCACTCAAAACACCAAAAGTGATAATGCTATCTAGAAATCCCAATAAGATGACATTCTATGACATATGGCTACTAAAAGTCATCATGAGATTAGACGGTCATGTCCAACTGTGTTGTTTAACATTAACATCACAGTAGTAGAATCCAAATTTACTGTGAATGAGTACCTAAAGTGTTATGTCATGTAAATGTTTTCATATATAGATTCTGCATATTATAATACATACATGAATCTAACAGGACACAGATTCATACTATATATGCTGGTTTATAACACAGTTCTGCCTATATCAATATATATTACTATCCATATAATAGAAATAACATAACCAGGCATAATTTATATTGTGTTACCCAAACATATAGCATTACAGTATAAAACTACTAAATACAACAAATAATATACATACATACCTTGTCTGAGCAGAACATCCCAGAAGATGCTGCTAAGGGAAGTGCTCTAACCACAGAACCAGGTATGCAGTTACATGTGGCTGAGCATGCTGGAAATGCTAATGTTTTTAGTAGTACCAGAAAAGACTGAGGCAGTTTATATTGAGGCTGTGGTGGTAAACTATATATCAAATGACATTTCCGGTGATACAAAAGTGTCAGTGCTGTAGAATTGTTGTCAACATTTGTAGATTGTTGCATAGCTTTGGTAATACCAACTAAATCACCTGAAAATAAAAACAATTTAAAGCACTTCACAGAATGATTTAAATTATAGGTGTTAAATAACTGCAGAGCTTTTTATATTTCATAACAGAAATCAAGTGGAACATGAAACCATTATGAAGTACAGACCAGAAATCCAGACTAGATAAGAACTGCAAGTTTGAAGAAAACTGACGGATGTGCTGAGGGACACACTCATGTGAAGTATATGTTGCAAATAGATGCAGTGTTTTTTATTACTGTTGATTTAATGTGGCTTTATGATTTATTTTACTTGTTTCTCTGTTGGACTGATCTATTAATTCTATACATTTTATGTTTCGTGTTTTAAGTACTGCTAATGTTGCTTTGTTAAAAGCATTTAATGAAAGTTCAAGATGAAAGACAAAAGTACATTTGTTTATCAAGGTAGAGAGCTGATCCACTGGACCCATTTCAAGCTTAGCCCAGGAGCACTGTCTGGTTTAAGTGACTTCCTCATGGCCATACAGTAAATGGAGGATGGGGAATTAAAGTTGCAAGGATATGATCTGGATAATGACAGACACAGCAGGACTGAAACTTAAAACAAAAAACACAGCTGGAGAAGAAAACTTCTTTATCAATATTTTCCATAAAGCAATGTGAGGAATTGTGTTCTCACATGCCATAAAATGAATCCAAAGTGTTACTAAAGCTGTACACGGGGTAGAGAGCTGTTTAAAGAAAATAAAGAGAAATGTGTATACCCATAGTCTTCATGCTGAAGGAAGGTAAACAAGGGCCTGTTTATACATGTGGAGTTTTCTAGGCCACTGCCAATGTAATAATAAAGGCAATGGAGTATCCTTTTTTAGAAGCGATCACATCTCTAACTGGGGAGAGGGTGCAGTTCTCAGAAATTATAATGGTACAGCCATATGCACAAATGGAAAGAATATATTTTTGAGAAGTGAATAACAATCAATACTCCTAGAAGGCTATTCAGTATAACTGAATAATTTTAGAGCAATGCCTACATCTGTTATTTGGCAGCAGGTAATGCTGGACCAATAATGTGAGGAGGTACTATTATATATTGTTAGTAAGATGTCAATCAGGTGCTGGTAGAATCTGATTAAGAGTGCCCAGGTAATCTATGAAATATTCTAGAAAAGAGAAGAGTATGGACTGAAAAAGGCAGCACTATGTGAATGCTCTAAATATGAAAGCTCATACTGTGATCATATGACTAATAACAAAGGTCTGTGTAAGTCAAAAGACAGCACAGATATTATGCTACAAAAAAGACTGAGAATATGTCACGAATGAGAACGTAGTTATGGTGGACAATGTACTACCATTAATTTCTGCAGAACTTCTTGAAAGTTACTTACAAGTATGACATCTGTTATTCATTCTGGTGTGCAGAGCCATTTCAGAGTTTATCATGGATTATAAAACACTATGCTTGAGCCATTTGGTTCACTGGTTCATAGGTGTATACTATGCTAACAACCAACAGGGCCTGTACGCCTAACAGTGCAACCCAAATTTGACCCACACATTTTATGTTTTACACATTTATGTAGTGGTTGACTTTCGGTTATGACAAGATTTACTGGCTGGCTCTGTCCATCAGAGTTAAAGGGATCAGACCAAGGGCGAATTCCTGATCTGGCTTGTGAAAAAAAGGAGGTATGGCCAGTTCAGTCAGCTGGAGTTTTGTAAATAATTATATGTCATTGGTGAATATTGAAATGATTTATGTAAGATGCTCATGTTATAAATGTATTAGAACTGTATGTCGTGTATATCAAACTGCTTATACAGACATGTGTGTGTTGAAAAGGTATTTGCAAAATGCTTCTGTTTAAAATGGATCCACAGTGTCCCTACTGGAAGAGAACAGAAATGTGCATGCACTATTATAACTGTTTAAATGTATATATTTTAACAGGGAAATAGGATACAGGAGGTTAACCTCAGTCTAGTAAACTTTAGAAAAATATCTGAAATTAAATTACTTTATAGGATGCAATAAAGAGGTTACCTCTCAAGTTTTCAATGCAGCTAGAGACAGAGTCTGTGCTAGGAAGCTTTCTGTATTGTTCTTGGTGTGAACTAATTGCTACTTTTGAAGCATGAAGGAATACAATTCTATTATGACTTCCAGCATTTGCCAAAGATCTGAGAAAAATTCCTTACCTGTATATTTTTACAGGTAGATGCTAAATGCTGCCAGCTTCTAGCAATAGGGGTTTGGCCTGGGGACTAGAATTCGGACAACCAGAAATTATGTAATTCTGCATGCTATCCCAGCAGTAATATTTTAGATATGAATTTGAAAAGTCTTTTAGTGAGACAGAGCATTCTGCATTCTATCCTGGACCTAACAACAACAAGAAAACCATTCACCACATCTACCTTGCTCTAAAGAAATAACTTTCTAGGGGACAGTATAACTCTCTTAAATACAGTCAGAAATATAGTAAAGCTTAGTTTAGATGTTTTTATTTATTTATTTGAGACATACTACAATGTTATTTTAAATACTTCTTGTGATTTTGAACTCTGATGACATTGTGAATATATATTTAGTATTGTCTTGTTCTTTTATTTTTTATTATTAAATATATTTATACCTTTCATTGTGGCTGATCTGTGTAAAGATTATATACCTGGACATTTGTATATGAGAGCACTTATTCTAATATTAGTAATTCCAATCCTACTTCTCCATAGGGAAATACCATTGTGTGCCCATAGTAAATAGATGCTTTGCTGTTTTTTTTTAAGTAGATTGTGGAGGATAGGGCTTCATGATCTTTAAGGAGCTTAAATCAAAGGTTTCAATTTACATTTACTGTAAATTCTTATTTCGTTTAGTATACTTGTTTAAAATGATAAAGAAGAATATAAGATATCCCATATTATTTGTGAGTTGCTGACAGTAAAATGTATATTTATTATAAAATATTTATATATATATATATATATATATATATATATATATATATATATATATATATATTATATGTCCATAATTTCCTATCCCAGCTCTTAACAAATGTACATTTTTGTAAAATTAAACTTTGACTGACTTTAAACAACCTGAGAAATAAAATATGTCGGTACAGCTTTTGTTGTAACTACAATAAAACTGAGTTTAGAACCTTGAAAAGCAATCTTTCAAGGAGAATTTCCCATCAGAAATCACATATCTATGGGTTTCAGGAGTGAGATACACAAATTATGTTACCCATGCTGTCAGAGGTACAAGGTTTGAAATCAGACACCCCAGACAGTAGAATATTTGAACTTACCAAGTAATAGATGAGTGAGTATGAGTGTGTGAAACTGTCCTCAGAAGCAGGTAAGATGGCACATTCTAGAACATGTGATACAAATAAAACCTGACACCTAATAATAAGACAGGCTAACAGATGCCATGCAACAAAGATACAGAGACATCCTACTTAACAGCATTCATGTAGAGGGAAGACAGAAGAAACTGCAAATCCTTGCCACTCACTGAAGAGAAATTATGGAGGAAGAGGCTGAAGTGAGTGATTGGACATATTGATGGTTAGTAGAGGTTGTTATCATACTACGCCTCTGCCCCTAGAGTTTTCACTGCACTTGCTGTGAAAGTTTAATAAACTATTTGAAACTCGTAAATGTACTTTAGATTATAAAATCATATGCAGTGTAGCATTATCACACCAGCAGAGCTGAAGTGCTGTGTCATGGAATCTATTTTACTGCAGTCTGTTTTGAACATTTTCTTGCTTGTTTTCCATGTCTAACTAATCAGGCAGTTATAAACAGCAATCTTGGTATACATTTTTGCAAGGTTTCATATCCTGTCTTTTTCAGAAGAAATATGGCGGTTTAAAAAGCAACTATTTTCCTAGGGCAGTGTTTTAAGTGATAGCATGCTGTAAGGAAGTTAAATATCCAGTGTGGTTTTTCCTGATAACAGAAGCTGGCTGTGAATTGCAATTTATGCTAATTCTTTGAGGTTATGAGTAACTTAGTACTCAGTTGTATAACTTACGGAACTAGTGTGAAATGTGCACTTACTAGCTTCTTTAGAGGAAAAATGATAGAATACCCATTCTTTTGATGAAAGACGTCTTTGGTCATGCTGGCAATATTTTTTTTAATTTTCACTCACTCTTTCTTATCTTAATATACGGGTCCCTATCAGACAATCAAAATGCCATTTCTGTGAATATGAAATGATCGACACATATTACGCGAACTACGTAAATGCCAAATGTCCAAAACAGCAAAATCCAAAATGTCAAAGTCTTTTGGTTGGCCCATCTGTGGTATAGCTCCGTAAGGTAAGTGTGCAATAGTTATGGACCTTAGGGTAGGGTGCGGGTTAAGGTAAATGTATAGATAGCTAATGTATATAAGATTTAGTGTAGTGTTAGAAGTAGGGTTTTGTTAAATGTATTTATGTGTATTATTTATTTTGTTAGGGTATATAGCCGTAGGGGAAGTGTGCGGTAGTTACGGACCTTAGGGTTAGGGAGGGGTTAAGGATAGTGCATAGATAGTTGTGTATGTGGGGTTTAGTGTAGTGTTAGAAGTAGGATTTTGTTAAATTTATTTATGTGCATTGTTTATTTTGTTTGTGTCTATCTCCTTAGGGGACGTGTTTGATAGTTACGGACCTTAGGGTTAGGGAGAGGTTAAGGATAGTGCATAGATAGTTGTGTATGCGGGGTTTAGTATAGTGTTAGAAGTTGGGTTTTGGTGCTTTACTTTAGGGTTAGGAGTAGGGTTTGGTTAGTGTATGTATGTGGTTTACTTATTTTGTTTGGGTAGGTAGTATGTAGTGGGTGGTGGGGTTGGCTGTCTATGACCGTTCGATGCTTTAAATTTCACAGTTTAGTGGGTTCGGTCTAGTCGCGGTGCGATTAATACATGTCATTCTTTTGGTATTCGCTGAAATGGATTTTTGCAGAACTGATATAGACCCTTATACATGTCCTTCTTTCTATCACGATGCTGGAATTTTTTATAAATCTGATATGCTATATGATTGCTCTATTTGATACTTTTATTGGGAACTAATAGCCATTCATTTTATGACTTTAAACTTTTAAATGAAATGGTGATCATGTTTGTAGAATAATGTGAAGGACTTTATTGTTTTGAAGAATGTTAAAATCAGTTTACATCTGTAGTGGATGAGGATTGGGAATGTTCTGCTCTGTTTTTGGGGTATGGGAAAGTTTAGCAGCTCCTGATGAATAAGCAGTTTAGTAGCAGCTCTTTGGGATTTTTTCAGAAGCCAGGAATCCCACTCCTTTCAGCAACAAATGAAAATCTGACAGGCAAATGCTTCTCTCATTAGAGGGTGAGAGGTAAGTCCTTTGTGTACTAGGGCCCTGGAGCTTACAGAGGCATGCTTTGTCCACCATCAGCTTTGGTCCGTTCATTCATGCGTCACACTAGCTATGCCGTATGGCAAGTTGAGTCCTCCTTTTTATGGTCAAGCATGTAGTATATCACTGTTAAGTCAGCTAGCTCAGAAACCATTGACAGATTTTTTTTTACCTGCGGATAATGTAATGGGTACAGAATGCGAAAACCTGCTTACTAACTTCAGGAAACTTAAGCATGATTAATTAATAAAAAGATATGAATGTCAGATGGTAACTCATTTTGCTTTTGGCAAATGATTTTTTGCAAATTTAAAAATATCAGAACATAAGATATATTTACACTGCTTTAGGGTCACATAGTTATGTGACATGCAGGATTATGCTGCATATATATTAAAGAGTAATAACGTAAATATTCCAGATTATTTGCAGTTTTGATTGAGTAAAACACCAGTATCATTAACAGTGTCGTTAAAATACATATATGAAATATATGAAATTATTCTAGTTAGTTAGTCTTCAGATAGATAGTCATTTAACTATCTAAAAGCTTCTCTCAATGGATGGAATAAAGACCAAGTATGAATCTTGCAAGGCATTACTTAATAAGCGTATTATTTAATGTTGAATACCAGGCCATCTGTTTTTTCCATCTTGATGAACCCGTATATGGCAGTTTTGTTGCAGAAGAGAGACAGCTATTGAAACACAATAAGTAGAATTACTTAACTGTATTACATTCTATGGGGCAAAAGATCATAGCATAGGCATTTCTTATCATTTTGGGGCCAGATTGTTTGCATATGTTCTATAGAACACTGTCTCTTGAACTACATAGTTTTGAAATCCTCTTACAATACATTTTCACTGTGACTGAAACTGTCATTTGGGGCAGAACCAAGCATTTAGAGTATTATGATTCATAAAATGAATTGCCTATAATTACTTATTCTTTGTTGACCAGATTAGTCCCACTAGGGTAGTAACCTATGCTATTTATACTATTAAGGGAACGTTTCCCAGTGTATCAGGGACCATCACTTATTTTTTTTGAAGGCTGCCATGGTATCATTTGCATCTACCTGAGATACTACCTACTCAAGCCTCAGTTATAATATCTTACCCAATGGATGACACACTTATGAGGACAGCATCTCTTTTTACTGCACTGCAATATCAGCAATTCCTCTACCTGGTGTGAGAATAGAACTCACAGCCTTCTGTACCAAAAGTTGAGTGTGCTACCTGCTGTGCTACTGAAATTGCTAAATTCTAGTCTCTACTGCTGATAGTTAAGAACTTATAAGCCTCCAATTCATTTTGTAAAAGTCTGCTTTGGAATTTGATAAAGTTTTCAATCTTTTAAGCCCTGGTTTTAAACATGCTCTGAGACTTCACCTCCTGAATTAAAACCTGAAGTAATAAAAAAGATACCATAAATGTTTTAGCAACAGCAGTCTGTACCCACATTGTCAGCTTTTCATGTCTAAAGCTCTGTTTCTTGATTTATTACGGCACTGCAATATTCTGTCCTCGGGTGTAGCTCTGCAGTCAGTCTGTGACATTTTATTCCAAGAAGATTTTTTCTTTTTTTCCCCACTTTAGTTCATGAAACAGAGCCAGAGGATGCATATGTTCAAAATCTAAATACTGACTGTAACCAACAATCTGAGTGTGTGTTACACATAACTAATGTTTCCTTAGACCATTGCTATGGTTTAACATATTAACCTAAAACTAAAGTGTAACCAATTATTTGGTTTTCATAACGAATTTGATGTCTTAATTTGCAAATTATTGGAAATACCCATTTTTGCATTTTGGCAAGTAACCCCTCACATTAACTCTCAAAGATACTTTCTGCAAACAAATTTCCTGAAAGTAATGGAAAATGACTGCTTCATTTCCCTTCATCACTGCCCTCTACTTCCTTGCTGACTACATATCATTAACCACAATTGTTTCAGTCCGTAGGCAGAATCAGGTATTGAGAAGTACTTTTTCCACTACTTTTTCAGTGAAGAAACATGGGTAGCAACATCCTTCCTTTAGTACAGCTTCCATCTGTATACTCACCAATGTATGATCAGAGACCCACACGCACACCCCCCATACATACATACATACATACACACTCACACACACATACTTACATAAGTATACACATGCACACAGGAACTATATTGTTTCATTGATGTTTGCTCATATCACGGACTTTGATTATATGCTGTGTTACTGAAATTCAAAAAAGTGGGACTCAAAGAAAACCACAACACCCTGCACATACACAGACAGACACACGTACACATGCACGCATAGTATATTCACACGTGTGCATACATGTACACACACACACACACACACACACACACACACACACACACACACACACACACACACAAATACACAATTCCTCATCATCCATTTATACTGTCTAGGGCCAAAGAATTACCAGCTTTCTTGAAACAGACACATCTTCATTCTTGAAAGCTAAATGCAGACTGAGGAAAGCACTACAGTGCACCCCAGCTAGCATTTAATCTTAGCAATTTAACTTGGCCATTTTTCTTAGATTTTCGATGCAAATGTTCAGCTTTCAGCACAGGACACTGCCTTCTCATGAAAGCTGCTATCACTGCACAGTTCTGCCTCCATTTATGATTTTTATAATTGCTGCCCAAAGTTACATTCTGACACACATTGACCATTTGTATCACCTTAGTTTATATCAGTTCATAAAGCAGGGCCATAAGAGAAGCATGGTGAAGGTCAAAGGCAAAACAACTGAGAACTGCCAAAATTATGACACAGCATTTAATTCATCACACATTGCTTAGAAGTTTGGGTAATTTACAATGTATGTATCCAGGGATCTACTGCTTTTGGTCAAATTACATTTGGTTGAAAATGAGTTCAGGCAGCCCACTTCACTGAAAGCTGATTTAATTGAAAGCTCATTTGGTCGAATTCCATTTGGTTGAAAATGGAATATAGCCCCTGCCCCACTGCAGTGCGACCCTGGAGTGAGAATATAAAGTTAGGGGGGTGTGGGGCATAGCCCCCACATTTTGCAACTAGTTTTTACTGACGTTATATGTTTCAATGTATTTTTAATGGATACACAAGTATATAATAGTGAATACCCTGCAATTATGTGGGGGGCTATGTCCCCCACACCCCCCAATGTGGGGGCCTCTGCCCCCTACACCCCCCATAACTTTATATTCTCACTCCAGGGTAACACTGCAGTGGGGCAAGGGCTATATTCCATTTTCGACCAAATGGAATTCGACCAAATGGGTTTTCAGTGAAATGCATTTTCGGTGAAGTGAACTGCCTGTACTCATTTTTGACCAAATGTAATTTGACCAAAAGCAGTAGACCCGTATCCAGCAGTTACTCTACAGTCATTTTGGTGCACCTCATGTGTGTGATAGCAATCCTTATCCCATCCAGTGAATTTCCAATTTCCTTTGCCAAATAATTTTTAGTGTTAAACATGAATAATGTTATTACTTTTTTTCATGATGTATGACTGCAATATGTATGTTGGTGTTTAGGAGCAAAAATATGGAAATAACCAAAGTTATAATTACTTTTTTCATCTGAAGAATGCAGTTTCACATTTTGATTCAAATCCTAAAATATTGTTATGTCTTCTCTGTACATAACTTATAGTGGGATTCCAAAAGGTTTGAGTAACATAATAGCGAGGCTCCACCATCCTGTTTTGTTACACTGAACCTGAAGTTCATCTCTGCACCCGGAATGACATCATCCCATTGTACAGGGTATGCCTAAATCAGTACTTTACAATGCCAAGGTACTGAATGGCTGGCATTCCTCACTATGTTAGGACTGGGTAATAAGAATTTCAGACATTGCATGGCAATAAATCTCATTACCCATTCCTAACATACTGAGATCCTACCAGAGGATTCAGCAGAATCTGCCAAGTCCAGCCAAAGTTGTCTGGTTCCACAGCCCCATCTGCATGCCAGCTCTGGCACTGCTGAATTATGGAGAACACTTAACTTACCTGACCTAAGAACTGCAGGTAAACTGTACTTAACATTAGGTTCTTGAATTTTAAGTGCTTTAACAAGAACACTACTACATAATAGTAATATGTGCAGCCTAAATACATGTCTGATAGCAAGTAAGGAAGAATAGCTTTACTCTTTAAACTGAACTACATGTTGAGCTCATGAGCTATCCCCTGCATTCTATAAACACATATTAGCTTCAACTAAACTTCTGCACCACAAAAGTGACTCACTATTTCCTCATATAAACTACAGTGAGTCTACTAAAAAAAAACTTCTTACCCATGTCCTTGCAACTCTCTGGAAAAGATTAAGATCACATTTGAGATCTACCGCCAACTTTCAACCTTCTGCAACCTCCATCTGCATTACAAACAAAAAAGTTCAACCTGTTCCTCCTTTCCTCATAAATCTATTGCAGCTAAACTAAGTTTTAAAATGTAGAAATGGAGGTACAAAGTAGTGTGAAATTCTTTTCATTACAATCCTCTCTCTCCACAACATACCGCTGCTCCTGTTATTGCCCTGTTTCATGCTACCTAAGATTATACACTGCAAGATTTTACCTAGCATACTATAACACCGTGCACCCACTGCAGGACTTCCTTATGTTTATTTCAACACACCTATATATCTGAGACGCTAGAACATCCTAGCATCCACAGTCATATACCAAAGTACAGCAGACACAGTAACTAACATTCTTAAGCTAATGTATTTTATTTGTTTAGTGCAGAGGTGAACAGGTCTTCTGGGGTACTTTTAAAGTCATGATTTTATTAAAAAGTCAGATTAAAAGGAAAGTTTATGCATTAAATGTCAGATATAACATATGGCTGTGACACGCCTCATTCATGTCTATTTTCAGTTATATTTGCATTCATCTGCTTTGTGATCCTTGATGTACTCACATTAAATGCGTTCTTGTAGAATAGTACCACTTTATAAAGATACACCTATTATAGAATAAAGTTTACAGCCTTCAAATGTACATGTGATACTAATCAACCTATGCTGATATGTTAATTGAAATGTGGTTACAGAGCGTCAGTTCACACCCTCCCATTTGTTAAATGACCAAATAAATTCTCTGAGACTGGTGTAAACCTCATATTTATATGACCTCCAGTCTAATGTTTACTTTATATTGCACAGCAAGAAGTAAATAGAAGTTGTGTACATTCCATAGATAAAGAGAAGGCTACTGAGTGTTGCTTCATTTAATCATATGTTAATTGAATAAATGAAAATCCCTTTCAGACCCTTTCCAGCTATGCTGTGAATCATGGGAGCGCAGAGAGGTAATAAATCCAAATGCAGTAACACAGTAACACAGCAAGTAGCAGATAAAATTGCATCTGTCTGATATTGGTATAATTCCAATACATTCCGCATTTCTTTTTACCTTCTTTCCATTCCATTCCAATAAATATTTTCATTACTTGATAAATATGAACATAAGACACATACTTTGCTTCAAATTAAAAGTTATTTGGGATCTATAAATATAGCAAATATATTCTATGCATCCCAAATCTCTGACAGGTTTTTGAGGAAGACTGGAAACTTATCAGAAGATCCATTGCTGAGCTACAAAACAGAGAAGGAGGAGGAGGATAAACAAGAGGAAGAAGAACTCTGAGCAGTGTCAGTGACTCCAGGTTGCACAATCACCTTTGGTGCTGAAAGACTGTGGGTTCTACTCCCACTCCAATTGACTGCATTGTTGACCCTGTAGTGTAGTATTGGGGGGGATGATGCTGCACTCCTGAGTGTGCTGTCCTTCAGATGAGACATTAAACCCAGATCCCATCTGCTTCAGTGGGTGACATCAGGTGAATGTAAAAGATCCCACGTCACCCATCAAAAAGAGTAAGGAAAGTTCTCTAATGCCCTGGGTTCTCCCCTGAAAAGAGGCCATTAGTTTGGTGGGACTAACCCATTTAACAAACAAACAATAAATACATAAAATTTTAGATTTGGCTGGTTCACCCAATTTTTCTTTCTTTCTTTTCATAGGTTTGCCGGCCTGCTTTGCTGCTCATCATCTGCCTCCTGCAAACTGATATCAGCTCAATAAAAGACAAAGCCTGTAAGTATAAGCAACATTTTTTTTCTAGTTTAGCAATCGTACCTTATCTTATGACTAAAGATTACAAAACAGGAAGAATATTTATTTTTCACAATTTCATTAAAAGATACCTAAGGAAAAGTCAGACCTTTTTAAGAAATCTGTGCGCATGTTGGCTCAGACAAGCAACTCATAGGTTTGAACCTTGCTCTAACACATTCGTGAAATATAAAAAAAGATTCCATAAAAGTTAACATATATTAAGTTAAACCTTTAAATGAATAATTATCCTGCTGCAAGTTCTGTGTGGGTTGGCAGAAAGCTTTGTTGCGCTGGTAAAAGCTACCCAAATTAAAGAAGGAAAATGCAGGCAGTACCTGTCACATGAGAGAGGAGGTGCTGATTGAAATACACTAGTCCAGGTGATGCACTATTAAATTTAGGTAGATATTACCTCTAAAATGTACATGGCTGTAAAGTGTTTAGAAGAGATGCTACTAGCAGTTAGAATAAGTAACGTATATGAGTGCACATAAGATATTATGATAAATAAACATGCAGTAGTAGTAGAAATGTTCCACATTATAAAGTTAACAACATATTTTGTTTATTCACTTCAGTCTATAAATAACTCTTGTGGTTATGACACATAAAACCCCCTCTACATCACTCATTCCATAGGCTGTAAAATGAGCACACATCCTTTAAAATATTTGCCTTTAGAATGTCTGATGTAATAGTTTAAAGTCAGTATGCCATATGTATATATTCTGCCCATCTTTAGAAGTCTGGTAGACAAGTCATTTTTGTTGGCTTAGGTCACATTTTTATTTTGTTTAAATATGGAGGCTGCATGCAAGGGTAACTACACTGACTCCGAGTCAAATTACAGGGAAACACCCTGGCAATTTTCCATTAGTTTGTTAGGCTGGAAATATGGACATCTGGAAATAATTATGAAAAATATGAGGATCTGTTCACTTGAATGATTTTTTAACGACTGTCCCTTTCAGCCTAAATAATGTGAGTTCCTGCTTGTGTTTCTTGAAAAGTTTCTGTATGTATAGATGTTGTTAGCTGGATATTGAGAAAACACAGCATATAACCATCAGATCTGTTTTACAGCAACACAGACAGCAGAAATCATTATTTTTTTGTTTTTTAACTTCCTCATCATTAGTGCCTGTATACCTGTACTCCTGCGGGTTTCGGTTTGTCTATCCATTCACTGCTCTTCCTGTCTGAGCAATCACCAGTCATTTTTTATCTTTGGTTCTGTTACCTAGAGCCATCTTAATCATTTTCAGCACTTTCTTATTAAAATTGTGATCGAACTCTCACTTGCTCGCCCTGTCTGTAAATATATATATATATATATATATATATTTATATATACATATATATATATATATATATATATATATTTATTTGTCTATCCATCTATCGATTTATCTGTCTATCTATCTATCTATCTATCTATCTATCTATCTATCTATCTATCTATCTATCTATCTAACACAAACCTTAACGAGGAACTGATGATACTCCCTGCTTTTCATTTTTCCTATATATCGTAAATAGATGTTATAGATAAGACAGAATTACAGAATTCATACTTTTACTTTGTCAGATCCTTCTTTTATTACACATTCTTCATTCTACTGCTTTAGCTGCAAAACTTGCTGTGAGGTACAAGTCATGGGCTTACTAGTAGCTTTTCTTTTCCCACATATTGATTATGAATCATAACTCTTCAGGGGATGGGGTAATTTCCTCATTTTTATTTCTGTTATGCATCCTTTGTGTCTTTCATTAGTCTTTTTAAATTCTCTTTTATAGTGCGTGTGTGTGTGTGTGTGTGTGTGTGTGTGTGTGTGTGTGTGTGTGTGTGTGTGTGTGTGCGTGTGTGTGTGTGTGCGTCTGTCTGCACATGCGTTCACTTGTCTAAATCAGTACACATTTTTATATGCATGCATAAACATATTTTCCAGTACATCTATTTTATGTCTAAATTATTTGTTATTCTAAAATTTGGATCTCAGATATTTTTGGCAGACTTTCTTGTGTAAAATTGTTTAAACAAATTAACTTTGCTTTGCTACATAACCCAGCAATGAAGTGCTTTGACATACTCTTATAAAGGAGCTCACATGAAAGTCATATTAAGTAAATTTATGAAGGGAACACAAATGTCATGTTGGATCATTTCCAAATGCTTCAGTCTGGCAATGATGGACTGTAATAGTTTCCAGTCATTTCCTTGAAACTTGCTATACAAGTTATTACTTGTAGGTTTCTTTATAAGCCACTATTCAGCAGTGTTTATGTAGCTGTTACTATGAGAATATTGAACAAATAATCTTTGCTAACATTTTTAGCTGTTGCTATAATCTGCACAATAGCAGGTTCAAGGCTGAGGTACAGTTTAAGACTTTCAAGTAACATACATTAGCTCTGATTTCTTTCTTATTCTTGGGCTCATGCCCTTTGCATTTCTGTTGTTGTACTCTAAAACAGGTCAGCTAAAACTGTCTTCCCTGTAGATCATATGTAGTGTTGTGAGTTATACTGCTAAAGGAAACTTTAAGGCATTTTAATATGTTGTTAGTTCTTGACAGCAAACTTCTTTGAATGTGATCTTCATTTATTCTGTGTACAATTCTATATCTCAACATTTTCTGTAATATATTTCCATAACATCTCTTAGTCATATTTCTCAGCTTGACCACTGTTACTTATTCAGTAAGTTCCCTTGCACAAGAAACAAACTTAAGTTTGTATACTATTGTGATGCCCCACCATTGGACCAGTAATCAAAGAGCCTCAATCCTCACCACTGGCAACAGTGGGAGAACGTTCACTGGGAGGATAATAGGTACATGAACACTATTTCCAGATGCAGCTCTCTGCATCAAGTGTAATTTCCCTTAAGAGCACACAGAGACCACAGTCAGTCCAGGGCTGGTTTCTCCCTCTTTCTCCAGATCTCTAAAAAGACTCCCCACTGGCACAGCAATAAAATTGAGATCTCAGCTGAGTGACCAAGTCAAGACCTACCACCACCCTTTCTGTCCAGCCAGTGCTTTGTGTCCATGCCCTAGTAGGTGACACACACACACTTTGAGGTTTGATTTACACACACACACACACACACACACACACACACACACACACACACACACACACACACACACACACACACACACACCTGGGAGAGGCTGGCACAAGTTTACTAGCTATGCCCCCTTCTGCCCAGACTATAAGGTAGTTAACACTGCCATCAGTCAACTCTTTATCAGTTACTTTAAGGCCTTAGCAAAGGGTGTCCAATCTTATTGTGTAATATTAATATTAATACAAATGGTTGTTTGACCAAGAGCAAGGTTATTAGGAGTGACCCACACAGTGTCACCAAATACATATGCAAGTACTCTCAGAACTTAAATATATCTACACCAATCAGACACAATGAAAGGTTTAAATATATTTAATAATAACTAATAAAAGAACAAGAAAATGCTCAGCATATATTCAAAGTGACATCAGAGTTCAAAATCACAGGATATACTTAAAACAACATTGCAGGACAGTCTCAAAAAATAAAGAAAAATATCTAAACTATGCTTTCCTATATTTCTGACTATATCCAAGAGAATTGAACTGTTCCCTAGAAACTTACTTCATCAGAGCAAGGTAGATGTGGTGAATGGGTCTTCTTGTCAGATCCAAGACCGAATATAGAATGCGCTGTCTCTCTAAAAGACTCTTCAAATTAATATCTTAAATATTACTGCTGGGCTAGCTTGCAGAATGACATAATTTCTTGTCATCTGACTTCTAGACCCCAGGCCCAAAACAACCATTGACGGCAGCTGGTAGCATTTAACATCTACCTGTAAAAATACATAGACCTCAGATCTTTGGCAGATGCTGGAAGTCATAAAGCAATTGCATTCCTTCATATATCAAAACTAGTAATTACTTCACACTAAAGAAAATATAGAAAGTTTCCTAGTACAGACATTGTGTCACTTGTCATATTAAAAACAGAAAGATAACATCTTTTATGGCCTAGCCATAAAGTAATTTAATTTCAGTTGTTTTTCTAAAATGTACTAGACTGAGGTTAACCTCCTGTATTCCATTTTTCACTGTTAAAATATATACATTTAAACAGTTGCAATATTGCATGTACATTTCTGTTCTTTTCCAGTATGGCACACTGTCTATCCATTTTAAACACAAGCCTTTTGCAAATATCCTTTTCAGCACACACGTCTGTACAAGCAGTTTGATATATACATGACATATAGTTCTATTACATTTGTAACACAAAAATCTTACACAAATTATTTCAATATTCACCACTGACATATAATTATTTACAAAATTCCAGCTGGCTGGGCTGGCAGTATCTCCTTTCATCACAACTATCTCACTAGGGTTATTGTTATAATTAATTTTGCTAAGTTTACCAACAGTATGTAATGATTTCTTCGCATGGTTTCTTAAGACTCAGGAGGTTTCTCAGTAGGTTTAAACTCATTTTGTACTAATAGGTATAACTCTCTCTACTTTTTCCCCAGTTTTATTAGCAAGTAAATCTTTCCAAATATTTCACAACAGTTTTCCTATTTCTTATTTGAAGTTCCTTTTTCTCATTTCATTCTCCTTACAATGTCTTGCAAATCCTTGAACTCATTCAAAATCTTAACTATTTAAAACTATGTGGTATATAATGAAGGTATAAAGTCAAACATCATTAGCTTCAAAAAATAGTACCTAATTCAGATTCATTGGAGGAAGGAGCATGGATAGATTTAGTAGTGTAAACTGGATCAAACTGGATTGAACAGGCTGTAAAAATAATTGTATCTGAAACAAACCTTTACACCTGAAATACATGCATTATTTGATGGCAGATTTCAAATTCACAAGTATAACATATAAATACTTACCTAAAATACTGTTTGTATCATTCAACAGTAACCAACCTGTACTGTCCCCCTACAGCAGTAAACAACCTATGCTGGGCTGGCCCCATGCAACAGTAAACAAGCTGTGCAGTCCCCCTGCAGCAGCAAACAACCTGTGCTGGCTCCATGCAACAGGAAACAAACTGTGCAGTCCCCCTGCAGCAGCAAACAACCTGTGCTGGCTCCATGTAACAGGAAACAAACTGTGCAGTTCCTTTGCAGCAGTAAACAACCTGTGCTGTCCCCATGCACTAGTAAAAAAACTGTGCAGTCCCCCTGCAACAGCAAACAACCTGGGCTGTCCTCCTGCAGCAGCAAACAACCTATGCTGGACTGCTGTACTTGTCCTGCTTGTCCATAGCACTGGTGTAATGAATAGTTGTATTCCCACAAACATACATTATATAGTATTTTTTTCTTAAAAATATAACCAAAATGTCAGTTTATGCTCAGTGCTGAAGTCATAATGAAGTGTCTGAACATACATATCAGTGACATGCTCAAACACACACACACACACACACACACACACACACACACACACACACACAAACACACACACACATGCAAACACACACACACGCGCAAGCAAGTGAAGTCATGTGGGTGAGTGCATGGATATGCATGCATATGCATATGCACAGAAACACACACACACACACACACACACACACACGCATGCACGCACGCACGCACACACACACACACGCATGCAAACACAAACACACACACGCACACACACACACACACACACACACACACACACACACACACACACAAACACACACTAACACACACAAAAAAACACTCACATAGATTTTAAGGTTTATATGACCTACATAGGAAATGGATACTAGGCAAACAATGGAGAATGACCACAACTCTTTTCAGGAAAAGTCTTTGTTTCTCATTAATGAAAAATAGGATCCTCTTTGAAAAGCAGTTTTGGACATTTCCAGAAGAGAATTCTGCATCATACAGGAAGACACCAAAATAATATGGACACAGAAGACACATGCATGTAGATACTAAACTGTCACTAGGTGGACAAATTATTGTAGTGGAAACACAATAAATTATCCCTCCTAATTTAAAGCCAAGTACAATGAAAGTGAACACTAAATTCAAATTATATCCAAATGAAAAGTAGGAAACAAATGTAGTTTTAAGAACAGCAAATGAGATTCAAGAAAATAAATATTTAGATAACGTACAGACAGGCCGCAGCTACACTTATTAGACCCTTCAAGTGATCAGTAGAATAAATTTGCGGAGCTTATCTCCCCAGGCCTCTGCTGAAAAAGGACAGCTTATCATGTCGGACTTTCCCAGTAAACATATGTAAAATAAATAAATAAATGCATGTAAACAAAAGAAAATTGCCAAGAGAAAAAAAAATGTGATTCTCAAATAAGGTATCATTGAAGTTTAAGTAAAACACGTATGATCCAGTAAATCCAAGGATGCGCACAAGCAGGAAAAGGAAGAAAGCGGCAGGAGAAGCAACCAGAAGAGCAAATATTCAGAAAACATCATCCAATTTACTCAACACGGGGATACAACTGTGGGAGACAGATAAGGAGCAGAGAGAGATACAGAAAAGTAGAAATGATGAATCAGAAGAACTAGAGGGAGTAGGCAGAAAATGTTATTGAAAAAAGTAGGGTTGTTTTGTTACTATTTCACCTTCATATGTACAGTGGAGAACTATGAAGGTTTAGCATATCCATTCAGAACTGACAAGGTAAGTAAGTTGACTTCACTGCTTTCATGGAGAAAATGGTTATTAAGAAACTTCAAAAGGTAACAACAGAAAAAACAATGGGGAAGAATGGCAGTATACCTAACTAATCATAAGAGCAAAGTAAGGTTTCTGAAGACTGAAAGAGGGCAAATATATTTTTCCTTCACAAAAGTGGAAGTAAGACACGGGGCAAAAAACACTGACTTATCAGTTTGAGCTCAGCTGCAGAAAATGTCATGAAATAACTGTTGAGTAAGAGGGCATTGTAAATCTAGACCCTGTAAGGCACTGGACATAATAAAGCATGGCTTCACATCAGAAAAGTCATGTCCCACTAGTCTAACAGACATTCTTGATTATGTAATTTTGCTCTAAACATGAAAGAGGATATGGATGTAGGCTGCTAAGAGCTGAACAAGGCATTTAAGACAGTAATTTGCAAAAGTTAGAGAACCAGTTAGCTATCTTTGGATTGGACCATAGGTGATAGCAATGGTAACACACTGACCACACAGAAGGGCACAGAAGATAATAGTAAATGGAGTCCACCCAGTTGAACAGATGGTTATCTGCATAGGAATGACAGGGGTTCTGTAATGGATCCAGTCCTTTTTCAATATTTATATAAGTCATCTTGCAGTAGGTCTGACAGTAAAGTTACACCTCTTTGCTGACAGTTCAAAGCTATGCAACAAAGTTGATGCGCAAGAAAGGGTAGAAAGAACTGAACTCAACTTGACTAGATTTGATGAATGATTTAAAACATGGTGTCAACAACTCAGTACAAAATAATGCATTACAAATATCAATAATGTGATAGGAATGCACAAATGTAGGAGAGGCTGTAGTGACTCCAAAGGCTGAAAGGTGCCAGTGTACTCAAGTCAGATGATCAAAACGTAAGCAAGCTGTGTGTCAAATTAGGCAGATGGGCTCCTACCATACATAGGAAGAGGCATCAGATGTATATAACAAGAAGTAGTAAGACCCTAACCACAGTCCTGCATACACTTCTCAAGACCTGGCAAGGTATAGTTGGTGCAGATGATGAAATGGTGTTTGCTCTTTAGCAGAAGCCATATAAATAATAATAAGTAAAAAACTATGAAAACATACATATGAACAGACATGAAGAAAGTGTCAGAAGGGGATATGATATTAATGCGCATCAGCTTAAGGTTATTAGCAAAAACATAGCTCCCAAAAATACAGAGCAGAACATTGTAATTTTTCATGGGGAAAGCCTCCTTGTATTTTGTTGTGGCGACTGCACCCTATGTTATTCTGATATCCTAACTCAGAGGCTACAGTATCTGAGCTTTGTAGGAAAACTTGGATTCGTACTTTAGCAAAGCACCCTTTCCATAATCAAGCTCCAGTCTGATACAGGACATTAAAAAGGGAAGCATAAAACTATCATGAAGAATATGGTTGCTTGCCCCCTCCAAATCATTTCATTCTATTCTATGTTTTTGTTGATTATATTTTTGTAAGTTGTGTTTTTACTAACTACTTATTAGCTATATGTACTTTGAAAAACTGTCCATCAGTCACTTTTAGTAGATCCTATAAATATGTAAGTACCTAAACAGAATCTACAGCATCTAGGAGTACCCTCTTGAAAAGAAAATGCATGTGAAAAAAGGAGGGCACAGTCTACACATATAGAGTGGAAGGCTTAAGCGAGGTGCAATGATGTATGTTTCACATAAAGGGTGGTGGATGATTAAAACAGCTTTTCTGGGGAAGCTGTAGGATCAAAAATTGTCATAATTAAAAAAAAAATCATCAGGTATACATAAGATAGTTCTTATACTTGGTGGAAGGAAAAAAAAATAAGCTGTCAGTTAAGAAAGCTGTACAGCTTTTCCAGAAAACTGGGAAACTGGCAGATTAAGCTGGTCAAGAGCCCAATATCTGCCACCCAGATCTATGTTTCTATGTAACCAAACACAGCAAGTGCTCACACTTGGTTGATTCCTATTCATGCAATTCTAAGAATCAAATAATACTGACTTATTCTCCCACCCTGATCCCAAGTCAGTTGATATGGAGATGTTTACATTTAAGGCCCCACAACCCTACATACGTACAGTTCATGAGTTATAAAGATACGCTAAACAGAAATTGAAAATGTGAAACCATTACATGCCAAGTAATAAATATATTACATACACAGAACTTACACACTGCTAAGTATTTATCACATACTGATATTTGAAGGATATAGTTGCACGTTAAATTTATCATATAAACGTGTGGAATTTGTAAAATGGTGTATATTCAGATTAATGCACAAAGGATTATGGAAACCTTAGAAATCATAGAGTATAATAAGAGGCGTAGAGGGTTATGATTGGTTCTCCTATTGTAACCTGGTTATTATGTGATTAAAACATGGATTCCAAGAAATTCACCTCAAGAGCAAAACTTGAGAGGTGAATCTTGACATCCATGTCAAGAACACATAATTTATGGGTTATGATTGGTGAGACATGATCATAACTCCTTGTAGTGCATATAGTCTTATCTACTGCATGTACTATCAGTTACAAAAGAAAACAAAATGTGATATGTTTTATCAGCTTTGAAAACCAGTAAGGCACTTAATTTGTGCTGCCTCATAGACAACAAGCATGGAAAAAGTCAGGGACAGTTTTTAAATACTACCCTAATTTAAACTTCAGTTGACATAGGAGGAAAGATATTCAGGGACTGAAGGAACATCCCTTCCCTTATACCCAACCATCACAGTGCAAAGGGATGTGTAACAATTGTTACAAACTCCTGAAAGTGCTGTGACAATCAGGTCTTGCTCTAAGGTAGGGCATAATAAGTTTATCCTTTTTTTCTGATATTAGAGTGTAATCATGGTGCTCCATGCACTACATTGCTTTTTTATCTGCTGTTGTGTACATTATATGCTGTTGTGTACATCGGTGAAATACCATTGTTATTAGTTTTAGATGGGTCTATATTAAATCATCGAACACTTAGAAAAGCGAACAATGATTTATCGACCCCATGTAAGCGAAAGCTTACAAACTCGAACACTTAAAACATCGATTTTTTTCCAAGGGAAAAAAATATCGCTGTTCCAAAAAAAAAAAAATACACTTAAAACATAACATAAAGTGAGGGGCTCCCCTCCACACCCCCCTACTTAACTATACCAACTCTGAGATCGTACTACAGTGATGAAATCGGCAAAGTAACAGACGCAGCCAAGCATTTTCTTTCCCAGGGAAAGAATTCGCTTATATGCCGCTTTGTCATTTTGCCTTTTCGTCTTTTCAAGTTCAACCAAGATGCATTTGAAAGAATGTGCCTTCAGTCATCTAATAGGAACCTGTTTTAAACAAGTTCTGAGCTTAAGAGATATCCTGACTGCACATAATGCCTCCATTATAGTTTATTTTTCAAGAAAGCCATATACTAAAAATGCAGCTATGAAGAGATTATCATCTTATTCAGGAAAAGTGAAGAAGGAAAAACAAACATAACATACTGGTTTGAAAAACAGTGACATATTTTGGATACCCCAGCTATGGTATTTGACATGAGGATAGATATTTTGCTCTGCAATATGGTAATCTGCCAGAAGCATGTCCTCCTATTTCCCAACACCCTTCATTTTGGAATAGAGGACATGATCTACAAATCCTCCTTAAAGAATAGTTATAAATGGAAATTTTCACAGCTGACTTAAATCAGAAGCATGTTCCTTTAACAAATGGACACCTTTCAGGTTTTACACCAGCAACTTACTCACATAGAAGATCAAGATATTATAACTCAATGTTCCACCATGATTCACCTCTCTGGTTGATTAACACCTGAACCTGCTGAGCTCAGAAAGTACTGCATATATTTATCCTACTACTTTGGGGACCCTTGTGCTATTCTATGTCTCCCGTTTTACTTCACTTATTGTCCCCTCCTTCCCTGCTGCTTGTTTTGTTTTGGTTTGGTTTGTTTCAGTGAAAAGCTTAATAAGAAATTTAAAATAAAAGGAAAAGATAAATAATGACTTGTCAGTATAAGCATTTTAGAACATACAGCACATGTATCTCATGCAATGATGGGTTCAATATTCATAGCAGACTATTTTAGGCTTGATTGCAAAATCCTGACACCATTAAAACAGGCTGGCCAGAGCCACACTGTTTGTTAGTACTGAAAAATAAGATAGAAACATGGGCAATCCAATATTATACATTACATCCCTCCCCTCAAGCTAAATGCTTCAGGATTATACGGAGAATAATAAGTAGTCTGTAATGTTCTGCGTATGTCCCATAAAATACATTCAGTTCTCACATGCATACAAAAATACAGGAATGCAGTTATTTGAATGCAGAAATTATGTACATTAGGTAACTAGCAATTGAATAAATCAGTCCTCCCTGTTACAGCAAACTACAAAGCTAGTCCATTTCTCTGTATTCTTGACAGATCTTCGAAACGTAGGATTTTAGAGGTTTATGCAGTAGATAAGGTCATGGTAGGTTCAACAATGACTTCAGGAAAGGAATCATGTTCATGTACTTTAGTCATATACAGTGATTAAGATGGGATGGTGACTGGCACAATGTCATGATCAGGGAACTGTACGTCTGAAACCGTTTTTTTGCCTGGCATATGAGTCACTTTTCAGCAACAGCTGCCCATACTGACATTCACTCAAAGTGTCAGTCTGGTTTGAAAACTGTCCTGTCCAAATGCCTACTGTTATTTCTCAGTCCATATCTGGTTTCTGAAAGCTAGGTCTTTGGTATACTAGATTCATTTAGATTCTGTTTTGATTTCAAGCTTAAATTATAGCTTTTCCCATTTATGAACAATTTTTCATTCCAGTGAATTTATGACAGCATTGTTCAGTTTATTTGTTTACTGAAGAAAGTAAATATGTTGTTTCTGCACACACACACACACACACACACACACACACATTGTTTGCAATGACAACTATATCTAATAGAATGAGAGAATTGTTTGAGTCAGTCATGGACTTGTTTAAGTCAGCAACTAAACACTAAAAAAATATTTATATCGGTTACTTAGAAAAATTTTTTTCTTTTCTCTAGGTTTTCAAACATGAGGAAAAATGACTGTGCAAATCCACAGTTTCTTAGAAAACATTTTTCTTTTATCAAGGTTTTCAAACGAGGAAAAATGATTGCGCAAATCCACATTTCTGTACTCTCTACTGAGTACTAGATATGGCTTCCTTTCATTATGACAACCAGAACTTGAACAAAATGATAGTTGGTAAGGCAAATGTTCCTTATTTTAGTGCTCCAGCCTTCTGATGCATAGCAGTGAGTCTCTGTGCTGCCATAACATTTGGAGCATTTTTCATATTTTATTTTGCATTGGCAGAATTATTCTGTGTGTCATTAAGAAATTGTATTTATTTATGTATGTATTTATTTTACATACACCCACATCCTTAGTTGGCTAAGTCCTGTTGCTCTACACATCTTTAGAGTTAACTCAGAATCTGACCATACTTTACTTCTTACTTTGTCATTTTTAATACCACAGGCAGTTCTATCCCTCAGTAATGAATCATGCAGTTCCAGACTCATAGTCTTTAGCTATATGCCTCAGGTCAGTCACATAGGCATCAATAGACTCTAAAACCCCTGATTTCCAATTAAAAACAAATTATATGTGACAAATTATATTTTTGGTTCACAATGTACCTTTAATAACAGCTAAATCTGTCATGTTCTGGTAAGATTAGACGTTTTAAATATTTAAGGACATTGACTCCAACTGTGAGTCAAAAAAGTTATGGCTTGTACCTCCATACATTTTTCAGTTATACCACTAGCAATACTATAAAGATTGCACTTCTGCAACCATTTTCCAGGCTTCTGCAGAACTGTCTGGGAATGCCAGTGCTGCTGATAGAATAAGTGGTAATATGAATACCATGATGATTTATATTGAATAAGATGTTGGCTAAGTTTAAGAGCTGCAAAAAAATCCAAAATGTGGACTAAGTTCAAAGGGAAAATGGCTGCTTCTTGTGCATGATTTTTTAATACTGTCTTTGCTTCCTAAGGCTTGTTTAATGAATTGCATTATCCACTTTTACAAAACTACTGCTTGTTAAATAAATTCACCCATTTTGCACCACTTCAGTTTGATCCAAGAAAACCTTCTGACACCTAACCAACATGGTTTCCATCCAAAACATAGTACTACTACTACAGATCTTTTATCTTTCACTTATACAATAGCTGAAGCCTGTGATAATAACAAACTTGCCTCATGTCTATTCTTAGACCTGTCAAAAGCCTTCGACATGGTATCCCATTCTAAACTCTTAACCAACTTAGCCAGCTTTACTCTCTCAGTTTCTACTCTTGAATGGTTCTTTAGCTATCTCACAAACAGACTGCAATCTGCCAGGTGGCATTCCTCCTGCTCCCACCCATCCATACAGGTGTTCCCAAGGCTCTATCCTGGGACTCCTTTTATTCAACATTTTCACTAACAACCTCTATACCTCTTGCTATCACTCCTCTCTCATTCAGTCTGCTAATGATTCTGCATTCAAATCTCGTTCACATCTCAAACCCACCTTTACCATATCATCCTTAAATAAAATCATCATAAATGTAGAATCCCACACAAAGCTACTTGGAATGATAATAGATTATCAATTAAAATTTGACCTCCATGTTCAACAATCCATAAAAAAAAAAAAAAAAAACTGAGTCTCCTCTAGAGAAACAAAAAAATCCTAACTCTAGACTCTGGACTCTCCTTGGCTGAAG
This sequence comes from Protopterus annectens, assembly GCF_019279795.1. Taxonomy (NCBI): domain Eukaryota; kingdom Metazoa; phylum Chordata; order Ceratodontiformes; family Protopteridae; genus Protopterus; species Protopterus annectens. The sequence goes on from NC_056738.1 coordinate 190,051,727, forward strand.
CCTATTTACTTGTAAGCCTTCCCTGTGCTGCTCCAGTCCTTACAAACCTTCAGTCTCCCTTAATTACTAAGCTGGAACAGGCATACAATAAAATAAAAAAAAATGCTGCAAACCTACCACACGTTTCACCACTGCATGGCACTAAAGAACCTAGAGTGGCTTGAATTCTGCCATCAACTTCAACTTTCACAGCTCCACATAATTTCATTCTTACTTGACAAATCCACAGCCTGCCCCTCCCTAGCCAAGCGTGTATCTTACTATACCCCTACTCACCCACTCCGTAGCACAAACATATTCTACAAATATACAAACCCAATAAAACTGTTGGTAAAGTATTAAACAAATATTCAGTATCTCATAATTGGAACAAACTCCCACTCAACATAAGATGCATTACACACTGTGAGCATGTGAATCACAGTTTTAGGTTTAGAATACTACAGTTGGTAAACAAAACTAACAGAGGGGGCAATAATATGAATTACCTGGAATATGTGGAGCTCTCATGGATTTTTAAGCTAAGAGCCCATATTGAACCGGGACTGAACCAACATATCAGTATTAAATCAATATTAGAGGCTCGTAAATATTAGACACTGGGTATTTATATGGCTTACTACTTATTTATCATTATATATACATATATATTATTCTAGTCACAATATTATTTTATATTTTATTTGGTAGATTGAATGTAACATATTAATTGTTGCTGATATATTATCAGATTTCATCACATTGATTCACTTATGGACTAGACATTTGTATTTTCAGAATAGGTATTTTTAGCTTTTTATTTTTGTTTTTGCTTATGTTTATCTTTATTCTAAATACGTTTTAATTGTGAATAAAAGGTCTACTACATTAATTTATGCTGATACTGAAGCTGGTTTGCTGTTGCACTTTATGAGTTCTGCTCTTTTAAGGGCTCAATGCTTTTATTGATTAATCAATGTAATTATTCAATTAGGAGTTACTGAGTTTAGTATTTAGATACTGAGATTTGTTACTTGTAGTAAGATCTGAAGAAGCGTGCTATGTTTTGCACGTGAAAGCGCTTATTTTATTTAATAAATACTGGATTTTTTATTGTTCGTGGTGGTCGTGTTCAGTTTTATATTTATAATTTCATTCTTACTCGACAAATCCACAGCCTGCCCCTCCCTAGCCAAGCGTGTATCTTACTATACCCCTACTCACCCACTCCGTAGCACAGACAAACGTATTCTACAAATATACAAACCCAATAAAACTGTTGGTAAAGTATTAAACAAATATTCAGTATCTCATAATTGGAACAAACTCCCACTCAACATAAGATGCATTACACACTCCAATAGTTTCAAAAAAGAACTAAAAAATTCTCTAGCTAAATCGTGGCTATGTCCTTGTCATGATCCCATGTAAACCCTTACCTCTTTGTTCTGCTACTAATTTTCTTCATCTACTACTTCTGCCTGCGAACACTTTCAGCATGTTAAGGCTTAAACAGCTTTACCCCCAATTCCTTATGCAATATGAACATGTATAAAGTTATTTTTCATGTACTGGTCTATTTTATGTAACATAATTATTTTTATAATTTGATTTGGATTTTTCAAATTTGTAAACTGTTATATATTGTCGTTGTTCGATTTCTGTCTCATTGTTTATTTTTAGTTCCTTAATCTTATATAATATATAGCTATTTGAAGCTTTTCTCCTCAGGTCTCCACTGAAAATGGGCTTGAGGTCAGTTGGACGAATCCATTTAACAAATCTCAAATAAATAAATAAATAAATAATTTGAGTTAATTATTTCTCAGACTTCTACTTTTTAAAAGTTGCTGTTCCAATTTTATACTTATTCTATCCTGTGGTTTGCTCCCATATGTAATGAAATGCTCCCAGTGATCCTGTGGTAATTCTGGCAGTTTTTTGTTTCTCTCATTAGGAATCTTCTCAGAGTGGAGTTTTACAAGGTAAAGAATGTCCCTTCCAGAAGTATGAATGGTGTACTTTGCTAAGTCTTGGTATATAACAAGTTTTTCAGTTAAGTTCTATGTTCTCTACTGACATCATACAGTGTTGGTTCAGATTTGTAGCGTAATGTTTCACCGTTAATGGCAACATATAGGCTGGATGCCTGCATTCTTTACTAACATGGTACAAACTGAAAGGCAAGACAGAACCATATGAAATCCTGCAAGCAGACTACCCTATGGGTATTTCTTAAAGCTACACTACACTATATAGTACAACCTACTCACTGTATAATTTATTTATTAATTGCAATAGTAAAGGTCCTCCCAGTTCAAATCTGTGTTGGCATGGCGACAAGGGATCTCTGGGCTAGTGTAATCAATTGCTTATTCACACATACAGCTTTCAAATACAGAGTTTTATGGTGGTGACAGAATCTTGTCTAATACCAAGACAAAACTAAGGTGCAATGCTTGTTGCTGACTGACAACCTTTGGGGGTTTTGACCGGGCACATGAATAAAATCGCATACTGCTAAAGCAAAATGTTAAATGTGAAAAATAAAATGAAAAAGAATTAACTATCATTTAGAGAAGAGTTTTATTTTGCATAGGCAGAGCTAAGCAGCAGTATAGAACTCATAACACAACTGCTTTTCCTTAGGTCTCTGAAATACATATCTTGTCTGTATGCTTTTTCTTACAGGATTTAAACCACAAAACACATCCTGTGCTAAGAAAACCTCTCATATTACAAACTAGTATAGATTTTAAACATTTTACAATATAAGACAAGTTAGTTTAGCAAGAAAAAAATTTCTTTACAATACAGAAAACTACTTAAGTATCTTTTTCACTTCTAATAACACAAAGCACAGTAGAGGTTCCAATCACTTCAGAATAACCAAAATGTCATTCACAGTACCATATTTTCAAAGCTGAATACAGTGCTTTACAGAACAAAAGCAAATCGTATGCAAAGATTGCTTCTGAAAAGGGGGGTTCTGACCCCTTACCTCCTCACACCCCCGCACAAAATAAATTAAACTAAACCTAAGATGACACCTGTTCCCTCCTTATTTTAATATTTTCTATTCTAGGTTGCTGTTTCTTGAAACAGCAAGACATAATATAAAAAAAATCACTGTTTCCTCTAAAGTGCTACAGTTTTTTGGAGTGCATAAAAAGTAGTAAATTTCATGCATGCACAGATCACTATTTGTGAAACACTGTAATAATTATGAACAACTACTGCCTTGAGCATGGAAGCTTGAACAAATATAAAATGAGCAGTTTGGTATCAAGCATCCATCCCAGAGCAGCAGTAATTAGCCCTGTTTTTAATGGATGGATGAGGCCTAAAGAGTCTATTGAAGCTCTTACATGTTTCTGTTGAAGTTTATGCTTTAGAGCTCAGTATACCATCAGCAGTATCTATATAGGTTAAAAGGGCAGTGCTAGTAGTATGGGATGAACAGAGCCATGTTGTGTAGGGGATAGGAGTTCTTTGTGTAGGAGAAAGTCTAGCAATTGTTTTTTTAATACTTTTATCAAGAATTTTGTTGAGGGGAGATAAGATTGCTATAGATCTAAAGTTGTAAATGCCTGTTGAAATTCCTCCTTTGTGCAGACGGATAATATGTGACTTTTTCCAGAGAGAGGGAACATGGAATTCCTGGACTGATCTATTTATAAGGATTGGGACAGAACAGACAATGCTATTGGCTGCTATTTTTAGGTACTCGCTTGTAAGGTCATCAGTTGAAAAAGAGCACAGTTTAAGTTTGTTTAAGAATAGTTTTATATAAGATGTGAACACAGGTTTGAAGGTGAAAGTCGATGTGGTAATATGTGGCTGTTGGGCAGGGCTGGGATTAGATGCTGAGGAATCCTTGGTTAGAGATGTTATGCTATCTATAAAACAAGAATTGAACTGCATTGCAATTTCTAGTGGTTTGCTCAGGAGAGGGGTTTGGTTCGAATTTTTGACTAGGATGTAAGACCTCTTTAATGGATGTCCAACATTTTTAGGGCTTTATTTAGTAATACTCTGAAAGTTATTATAGTGTAGTTTTTCCTTCATTTATTTGCTTTTCAGTATGATTGCAAAGCACACTGAAGTTTTCAAGATATTGAGGTGTTTTATATTTTTGCCTTTCTTTCCATGCTTTTATCTATCCTGCATTAGCATTATACTCTTTTTGGATAGCCAAATTGCATTATTTGTTTTTAGTCTCTTATTTCTAGGAGGTGCAAGGCTATTTAGAATATTTAAAAAAGTTGTACTGAATTCATTTACAGAATCATCTAAGGGGAGGATTTTTAGGAAGTTCCAGTTAATAGATGATAGTGTAGTAATGAACATTTCTGGGTTATACTTGGAAAGGTTGCATGTTGTTTTATAAATATGCTGTTTACCTGGATACGTGAGATTTATGGTTGCATAGACTGGGAGATGATCACTGAGAGAAATGACATTGTACCTGTGGTGGAGTATTTGCTAGAGTCTGATACTAGGATCCAGTCTAATAGGGAATTTGATGGCTTCCTATAATGAGTGGTACTATTAAGTAGTTCTGTGAAACCATATACGTTCATGCTAGATGTAGGGGAGTTAGAGTTGATGTCCAACCAATTGACATTCATATCACCTAGTAGTATTTTTTCTTCTGGACATTTTATGGATATCCAATATAGGATATCTTCCAGTATAGCTGTATTGTCAACAGGAGGGATGTAAAGGACAGTAATACATGTTTGTTTATAATTGTTTATTTTGAGGAAAGCAATAAGAAGCTCTGCTGAACTGAATTTTGGTGTTGGTTTGCTGTAAGGAGAAATGTGGTAGGTATTGGGAAATATTAAAGCAATACCACCACCATTCCTCTATACACAGTCATTACGGATGATATCATAGCCAGAAGGTATACTTGTGGAGTCGTTTAGGCAGGTTTAAGCCAAGTTTCAGTTACAGTGAGAATGTCAGGCTATGCTGGGTAATCCAGGAGTGTAGTTTAGAGGTTTTATTTCTTATGCTTCAAGCATTTATTGCAGCAAACATTAGATCACCAGGGTTGGGGATTGGCTGTTGTTGGGTTAGAGAAGTGTGTGGGAGAGAATTATTTTTGTGTTCATTGTGATATGTGGGGTCATGATTAGGGTCTGTAGCTCCTCCTAGAAGGATTTTAGTATACTGGGGAATTATGCATACTTGTTTTTTTTTTTATTGGAGAATATTCCTGCACTTTAATTTTGTTTTGGTTTGAGTTGGAGTCTAGTTAGTCTATGTACGGAATAAAAGTGAGGGGCAATATTAAATAGGTTGGGTGCAATGTTTGGAGAGTGTAAAGAGGAAGTATGGATAGGTAGTTGGGACAGAGTTGGAGAGATGATGTGATATATTATTGAGTCATAGTCGAATGAAAGATGGTATAGTAGGAGGAGAAGAAAAGAGAATAAGCTGAAGAGTAGCATAATTAAGTAATGTGTATTTTATACATGTCAGGTAGTGAAAAAGTAGCAATGAAAAAGGAAACAAGAAGTTGCAGGGCAGCAGAAGATTAAGTGATGGTAGATTCTGAAAGCTGGTAGAGGATAGGTAAGGAGAGAAGTATTTTCTATAAAAGAAGACAGTTATGTTGTGCTGGTATCTTCTCTGGAATGTAAGGAACAGAAGGATATGAAAGGCTATAATGATGTAGTCAAAATAAGAAGAAATAGGATTTATTTGGGAAAAGTAAAAGATCCAATGTGGAATAGATAGGTACAATTAGGGAGGGTTGTGATTATGAATGGATGTAGTGCAAAGCAGTATGGGAGAGAGAAAGATAGTTGGGAATAGGGCTAAACTTAAATGGACATAAGGAAGTGGGAAACAAGAAACAAAATTCTATGTATAGAATTAGTAAGGCCATTTGAGGAGGGTAGTTCAAAAGTATGGACACTACACCTGGAGACAAAAATCACAATAAAAATATTGGTTTGCTATTGTAAAGCTGATAAAAACAACTAAAAGATAAGAGCTTTCATCTTCTTAATGAAAAATTATTCAGATAAATCCATGTTTGAAAAACTGAGTCCATATGTACACCAGTCAAAATCACACGAATGCCAAGCCCCCAATGGTGTCATGCTTACTTTGGGCTGATTTAAAGTGGGGTTTTTTAGAAGATTTAAAGGGCCATGCAGGTAGAAAACTGGCATGAATTACAACAAATTAAAGACAGTTTATACATGTGCTTCTGTTTTTTTACATACTAACAATGTGCTGACAACATATTGCAACAATTATCTTTCTAAAGATTTCAGTTTTAAAATACAGGTAATGGATATTTGGTCATTCAAACCAGGCCAGTTCATGGCATTAAGTTTCAAAGTTCAAGTTTTTCCAGACTGAGTGTCCATGGGCATTGGTATCCTTTTTAGTTCTAATATCATAAGTGTGCTCATGTCTGTCACATAAACGCATTTTTGTCTTACCAACATAAAACCCTTCGCAGTGTTGGCATTGAGCATAATGAATTACTTTAGTATAATTACAGTTAAAATATTGTTTGGGTCTAAACTGGACATCATTAATGACAGACGAATTACCAGTTAAAATATACTTGCAATATGGGCAGCAGACAAATTTCCCCATCCCAAAGTGTTTTGATTGTTGTACTGATTTCTTCTCAAATGAGGCTTTGTGGTTTTACCCCTTCTTATAAGCAATGCTTGGAGCCAAACCTACATGTTTTCTAATGTGTTTGTCATTTGTCAGAATATTCCAATTTTCAGTAAGTATGCTTCTAATATGGTAGCTATTCTCTGTGGATTGCTCATTTGGGGAGGGTTTTGGAATAACAGTCACAACTGCAATGTGCATGTAGAAAGTATAATAATAAGGTGAGAGGGGTGGGTGGGAATTGTGGATAGGGTAGGGGAGAAAAGCAAAGCTGAGCATAGTGTGCTTCCCACCCACAGGTCAAACTATAACTGAAAGAAATCAGTTTATAACCAGTGCAAAGCAATTAACAAAGAAATGCAAAGTAAAGCATGTTGTCTATCATTTCATGAAGCTAAATAACTGGTATATGCAGTATAGTCTACTGGTCAACAAAAAGGGGACAGTGGACAACTTAGTAAGAGGGAGTGCACAAACTATTCACTGAGACTTTCAGTTGCACACCAGGCATGTATTTAACTGATTAAAGTTAATACACAGCAAAGTTCTTCATGATAAATGTGCTTATATTATACAATGTCAAAATTCTGAATAAACTTGTAGGAGTAGGGCCCTGTGGCAGATCTCCTGCAATATTGAGGTCTGATGTACTGACCGTAGGCTTGGAAATGAAAGAGAGAAAAAATCTACTAAACTGTAATATTTTATTGAGGCAATAAAGTTAGTATTTATTATGCAAAAAAGAGATGGAGGAATGACCACAGTAAGTCAGCTCTATTGAATACAGGGGAAGTATAAGAGCAGAGTGATGATAAGAAAGTTTATGAATGTAAGCTTGAAGTAGTTTTAGCATGAAGAATATTGATAGAGAACCACAGTAATGCAGTGTAAATACACAGCTATATCAAGCATGGCACTACACTGATAAGCACAATATAAATCCATTACTTAGTACATGTTCATAGGATTAACCAGTATGTCAAAGCAGTGTTTTATTTATTTATATATATATATATATATATATATATATATATATATATATATACATACATATATATATATATATATATATATATATATATATATATATATATATATATATATATATATATATATATATATATATGTATACCAAAACACCAGCAACTCACATTATAAACATGTGTGTTAAAGGGAAACACACTCAGCATATTTGAATAAAATTGTGACAAATATAACACACTACCAAAGTCTTTTCACTGTTCTACACAGTTTTAGAACAAATAGAAATGTAATAAAAGCATTGCAAGCTCAGTTTAGTCATACTAAACACATCTCCATATGTAGACAATAGTCATACACTTTTATAACTGAATTAATACCACTGATTTTTATTATTTCCGTACAGGCATCTGAAGCTTTTTATTATGTTGCAATCATAATCTAATGAAATAACGGAGGTCTGAAGGGTTTAAGTACTAGGGCCACTATATTCTTGGTGTTATACTCATAAGAATTGATAATTTTTCTGTAAATATCAACTAGAGAGGCATTGTTTGTTTCATGTTCATCAGCTTCAACACCATGAGATAGCCAAGCTCCACACTATTCCACATCCCAATAAACCTGTCATTCTTCAATTTATTGGTACATTTATGAAAATAAAGGCTGCTCAACAGAAATCCACTAGGTGTTTGTCTTTGCATATACAATAGGTTGAGATAAATATATGATAGTCTGTGAAATTATTTTAAATTGTTACTGCATCAATGGGGTGACAGGAAATTTAAAACATAACAAGTGAAATTTACAGTTCCTTGAAGCAAATCTTCCTCATAGTGTTGTATATCTCTCAACCTCTGAGCATTAAAAAAATCATAGCACGGGCCTTTAAAAATCATAACAGAGTGTCATAAAGAGGTGCATATTCTTATTTTTCAAAATAGGTGAAAGCCATTTTATATGCTTACTTTTTTAGATGTTTAATAATGCCTGCAGCTTTTAACATAAACAGAAAGTCTGACTTTCTAAGGAAATCAACAATTCTAGGAGGAGTAAGGCAAAAACCTACCAACAAAAATCATAGGGCTCTGCCTAAAGCATAGCAGATGAGAAGTACAAAGTACTGGAAACTGTTTTTCTGGAATATGTTGCACAAGGTACTTCTGTCAACAACCAGGTTCAACAAGTTGTAAGCCAGGGGTGGCTCATGCTATAGGACTGCAGGACTGCAGTCCCCCCCCCCCACCTGTAGAAAAAAAAGAAAAGAATAAAAATTAAAAAGAGTCCCCCCATCTGTAGAAAGAAAACAGAAAATAAATTACGAGTCCAGGAACTCCACGCAGGCATGCTTGGAGTTCCTGGTACTCAGAACTCCAGACTGCTGTGTTATGGGAACTATGGAGGACAAACAGAGTTGCTGCTATGTACAAATGGAGTTTGATCTGATCTATGAAGGATGAATGGAGTTGCTGCTATGGAGGTAGGGTGCTATAGACAAATGGAGGTGTGTGAAATGCCCCAGTTGCTACATACTGGTGGCTAGAGAGAACACATGGTGGTGGGTAGACAATACTCAGGCTTGAACCCTGTACCTTGGGTGCAATTAGTAAGGGCCTGAATTCCCTACCCACCATCATCTGTAAAAAGTTTGCAGATTTTTGCATTATATTTGTTCTGTTCCTCATAAAATCTGTGGTTTCTGTAAGTTTGTTGTTGCTGGCAAAGTCAGTAGTGCAGTGGTGCACTGGTAGCATCGTTGCCTGACAGCTACAGGTTCTCTGGTTTGATTCTTGGCTGGGGTGTTTTCTGTGTGGAGTCTGCATGTCTTCCCAACTTACAAAGACATGTGTCTGGAGTGTTTCTTCCTGCTCTGCTGAAAATTGGCTTTTGTTCCAAGTCAGACTTTCCTGGTTAACAAATGTTAAATAAAAATAACAGGCATTTGAATTTCAGACTTCATATTCTTCAGAAAGTACATTACCTTTTATTCTAGCAATTTTTTTAAGTTTGTAACATGGATATTTGAAATTTGTCCTTATTTTTGGGACTGTATTCCCCCATTATTGGCATAATCCAGGTTTTTTGTGCTAAGGTTGAGAGCTATGGTGAGAACTGAATTCACTGAATATGTTTGGGGGCTGTATTCCCCCATTACTGGCTTTGTCCATGTGTTTTTTACTAAGTGGTTGAGAGGTATGGTGAGAACTGAATTCACTGAATATTATTGGCTTTGTTCAGGTGTTTTGTGCTAAGAGGTTGACAGCTACAGTGAGAACTGAATTCACTAAATGGTAGTCACTTAAGTTTCAGTCTTCCTCTCTTTCACAAAACAGCCGATTTGGCATAGTGGTATGTTGTTCTGACTGTTTTGCACAGGGTTCCCCTGGGTTCAGGACTTGGCAGTGAAATGTATGGTGGTAGCACAGCATTTTATTGTAGCAACTTTCCAACATTATACAAACAATGTTTAAAATGTGTCCCTGGTTTTTGGGCTTTTGTCCCCCCCACCAATAAATGTTGGCTTTTTCCAGATTTCTTGTGCTGCAAAGTTCAGAGAGACAGCGGAGTGTCGAGTAGATTTTACAAGGAGCTAAGAGCTGCAGGGGAACAAAAGTTTAGTACTTCTTATAGTGAGTCGACTTGCATTGTTAATAGCACAATAGGTAGCGTACTTGCTTTTGATGGAGAAGGCTGTGGGTTCTGCTCCCACAGTAGGTAGATGCATTGATGATACTGTACTGTGCTATAAATGAGGTGGATGCTGCAGTCCTTTTTGGTGAAGATACCTAGTAACTATGACCCTGTTGTCAGTTTGCCATCTATTCCCTACTGCGATATTACTAGCTTATCATTTTTTTAATGCACCATGGGCAATTTATTCCTCAAGGGCAACAACCACTTTATTTGTAGATGAAACAATGACATATAAAGTTGTTTGCTAGTAGCAACCTCTTCATTAGTTACAGATTTCTTTAATGTGGAATTTAGATGACTTTTACTTCTTCAGAGATTGTGCATATTTACTGATATGGGTGGACTGTAGAAGTTTCAGTAGACTTTTATGATGGAAATGTAAGTTTGAGTAGACTTTTATGATGGAAATGTTCTGAATTGGGCAGTTTTGTCATTATTGGTGCATGCATTTTGTTTCATTGCTTACTGGAAAAATGTTCAAAACAATAAATTTAAAATGCCCTCTAACAACTGTACTGTATTGTACAAGGAATATAATTTAATACAATCAGGAAGGTGTATCAAAGAGCATGTGTATGTTTCGTGTTCAAGGGGCCTATAGTGTGAAAACAGCCCAAAGTTAATCTTTATCTGCTACTGGCAAAAGTATTTTCTTTGAATGTGGGTTTCAATGAATGTGAGTTTCAAGGGCAGAGAAGTTTTAATTCTAAGTCTATTTTCATTGTGAGACTGCATTGCTTTGTTTAGCAGATATCTATTATGGTCTGTGCTGTAAAATGCAAAATAAAACTTTCAAATGAAATCCAAATCATTGCAGAAGTAAAGCAGTATTCACATTATAGTGTTTATGGTAAATGGGGCGAAATAACCAAGGAATGGGACATTGGAATGGCTGCAGGGGGGAGGCTGTATTCGACCATGATTTTGTGAGGGGGGGGGGCAGCAAACTCAGACAGCCCTGGCTGAACTATACCTCTCAACTGTCCAGATATTTGCAGAATGAATAGATTTTTGCTTCTTGTTTTTGGTTTGTTTCTCATAAAATTTGTGGTTTTCTGGCAAATCATTTAGGAATGAAGTCACTAAATAATGACAGACATTGAGTTTCAGACGTTATAACCTTCAGAAAAATGCATGCTAAAGCAAGATCTGTTATTCTATCAACTGTCTTAATTTTATACAAGAGCAATTTTTAGTACTGTTTGTATGTTCCCCCAATATATTTATTTGGCCTTGTCCTGATTTCCTGCATTATGAGGTTGAGAGGTAAGTGCAAATAAATTGCTTTATAGAATTAGGAATATCCAAACCTCTCAACTGTCTCCAATTTTGGCTCAAAATGTTGCTCTCCCCCTAATAACCCCTCCGCCAAAATGGCAATTTTTGGAAGAAAACGTGGAGGGTTTACAATTATAAATAACTGTAATGATCAGAGTTATAGATTATTTTTATTTCAGAAATGCATGTAGATCCTCTTATTTTGTAAGCTGTTCAAGTTAACAGTACTAATATTAAAAAGGTGTCCCTTCTTTGACAGGTTCCCAGCTGTATTGTGTGGCAATTTTATATTTTTGCATCACATTTTGGTCTGTTTTTCACAAAATTGTGGTTTTCTGCCAAATTAGTGGCAAATCATTAAAGATTGAAGTTAGAAAATAATGGCAGACATTTGAGTTTCAGATTTCATACCCTTCAGAAATTTCATACTAATGCAAGACCTACTACTATTCTATTATCTTTCTAAGTTTATAAGAGCAATATTTAAAATTGTCCTTATTTTTGGGCCTGTGTCCCACTTCTATGTATGGCTTTGTCCAGATTTCTTGCTCTGAGGTTGAGAGGTATGAGTGTCAGAGCCATCACCATCAGCCAAAAACATTTCAAATTGTGACATACTTGTTGCACCCCACTCCCCCATGTAGTGACTCTGGATGTGTCCAAGCAAGGCAAGGAGCAGTTATGGAGTGTAAGTGTGCAAAGTATTCCCTCATCAAAGGCAGACACAAGTACAACAGTGGCTTTTCATCTGTCCTTGATTTTGCAGAATGTTCTGGTTTTCTGTCATATTTTTATACTGTTGATTTATGCTTCTTATTATTCAGAAAATGCATGCTGTCGCAGTGCCCTGTTGCTTTGTGTTTAAGTAGCAATGCTTTAATGACCATTGGGTAAGCTTGTCTGAGATTGCAAGATGCAAGTAACCTTTAATAAGCATTCTGTTAAATAATTACCAACACTGAAAGCCTTTTTGTTGTTGCCATGCAGAGAATATTTACATAACTAGATAATGTACAAGCCTTAGGTATTTAAATGCATATGACAGTATTTGTAATAAAGGACAGGATTACAGTATTTTCAGAAGCTCATTACATTTGTTGGATATTTACAGTCATCTTTGCAGGCTTTACCTGTAAACTAAACAAAATGCCAATCTATCACGTATGGTCCATAACCTGTGCAATAATCCTTTAAGTAATTTATCTTGAGCTTGTTTCTTGTTTGCTGTTCATTTTTTACTTTGATCATGTTTTCCCCATGAGACAAGTAGATAGTTGTTGTCAGGCAGCAGGTCTTTTTTGGATAAGAAACATTTTTACAAGTGGGGGTATCACATACATTTTTCAGCATGTTACTTGGTACTTTTATAAAGCTGAATATAAGTTATAATTAGAACTGCAGTGCAAGGGGAAGCTTGTTTTTTATACTTGATTTTGACTAGTATTCCAGTAATGTATTTAAATTAAAGTAATTTATTTTTTCATGCCTCACAATCTTTTTGTTTCCATCTGTCATGTAGCCAATGCATTGAAATATTTTTTTCTTCTACACTTCATTTTGTCTTGATTGGACTCTCGTAATGATGGTTTGGCACCCAGGGCAGTGTATTTAATTAAAGTTCCAGTTGTTGTTTTTGAGCATAGCTCCACCCCTTTTTAGTTGGCCACACCTCTTCCCATTGGCCCCACCCATTCAGCTGTCTCCTGCAGCCCCCCTTTAATTTGAAGTCACCAGCCGTCACTGTTGTAAGCTAAGGCATCATCTCAGTGCTGGAAATTGACAGCACTGTGCAAGGACTCATGGGAACAAATCCTATATGTGTGAACTAATGGAAAATCAGACACAAAAACAGAATCCATTGCAAATCATTTGGTCTGATAACTGATCCTTATCAAATCCGTTGTGTTAACTTCCTAGTTCTTGGCAGTATTACTTATTGCTAATACAAAGACTGTGACAAACAAGTGTAATGGGACACAGGAAAGACTCTAATCCTTCTTAATCTGGGGAACTTATATTTTGTTAAGAATACTGAAGAGCTCACAGTTTGTTCTCAAACTTCATCAGGCCTTTACATAACTAAGTAATTGTTAGAATTACACAATATACTACATTAAGCACCTCTATATTAATCCGTTCACTGCAATATTTATGACTATTGTTTAATAACAGTAATATACTGAAACAAAGTATGTATTAGAGAATATACATGCCGTTTCTTTCAAGGATGTTGCAGTATTGATTGCAGGTTCATCAAATCTCTTTTAGGTGAGCGCAATTTCCTCAATCGCAGTTGCACAAAATATTACATTGTTAAACTTAGTGTATATAAATAATACTTTCAACAGATGAGAAGCATTTATCGATGCTAAATACTGGCTTGCACAGCAATGGTAATTTAGAATTATTATGCATTTGTAGAGAATGGTATGTGAGGCCTAATGGAGGCATTATTTTTTTAAAAATGTTTATGAAAAATTTATGAAAAATAAAAGATGACTGACTCATGCAGCATATTTTTAACTGTATAACAATTTCTAACTTGAAAACAGTTAAATAATAAGAAGATATTTTTAATTTGTTTAATCATTGAATTGTGCATTACTGCACTTGACAGTGGTCTCCAGCCTTCATAAACATAGCTCCTAGTTTCGTAAATAAATTGGGCAGACTATTTTTGGTAAGTTGACCTGTCATTATCATGATTCATAAACATGTATTTTGGTGCAAAAAAGAGTACATATATGTTTAAAATCATACACATGTATGTTTGAATCTCGGTGTAGCATGAGAGTGCAGCAGTGAGCAGCTAGTGAGTAAGGTATGACATGCCTAATATTACTTACTTTGTTAGTGATCCATGCTGTACTGAATCCCTCTGTTATGCCATACAGTGATCTGTAAAATGTTTCCATCCATTAGTCATGACAGCTAAGCCAGGGTCATCAGCATAATATGATAATGAGCGGATCTAGTGCCATAAAAACTCTCACTGATGGGAGCTCAGCTGCATCACAGTGTGGAGGCACAGATAAGTGAGGTTGTAATAGTAGGTTTCTATGCATCACAGTGCACCAACTGACTGGTACAATTCTTCTTACTATAAAATTGTATTTAGTATATTTCACATACATGTTTTTATGTTGCTGCTCAGCTCTGTAAGCAGAGCTATGCATCAACAGGGAAGGGAAATCAGTGCAGAGAGGTGCACTATACTACCTATATAGTTCAGGCCCAGTAGATTACATAATTTGGAGCAACCTGCATGAATCTATTGCATTGTTTCTAATTCATGTATGATCTGGCAGGAGTTATTTCCATGTGTGCACTTTGCAAAGAGTACTTGGGCTACACAATGTAGTATAACTGAGTACAAGGACTTACCCCATTGTGCAGCAGTCTACAAAACATTCACAGGGCTTCGGCTTACCATTCTACTGCATACTATCCCTTCTTCATGTGGCACAATAGTCATGATTCCTGCCCAGACTGAGTAAATAAATGGACAGATAAATGCCTTAGTCTCTGTAGTATTGCTGACAATTAGTGTTTTGTTCCATTGTGTGCAAATAAATAAAATGGTAATAAAAGGCTTAAAATATCCAAGTACGGAATATTAAAAGTGAGGTCATTCACAAGTGAAAGTAGTTCATGACTCAGGACTAAGAGGGAGCATATGTTTCCAGAACCACTGATGTTACAATGAAGCATTGCAAAGCTGGTACAATCAGTCAGTGAATTTCCACACAGACCATGCAACACAAATGTGTGACTAGTTAGAAGTGATTACCCATGTAAAAGATTTGTTTCAGGTTTAGAAAAAGTGTACCTATGAGAAATATTTTCCCTTTGCAACAAATATGATCAGTGACTGAATGTAGGTCAACAGCAAGGCTGCATCATTAGCTAAACCCACAGTGAGACTATAAAAGAAAACCACGGTTCTTCTTGTAGATAATAAACAACTTTTATAAAATGATGTTGTAAATATGTCTTACATCAGACAGGGATTTTAATTTAGTAACACAGAGTAAGTGAAAGCATAACTGAATTCTTCCAAGGAGAATAGACATCTCTGGAAGAAAATAAAAAAAATAAATTATAATACTTTGATATGAACGAAAGGTCTCCTTTGTTCATCTGGGAGTAACAGGAGGAATTTCTTGGTTTTCTTGACTCCATTAAAAATGAATTGTAGGGGCAGTTGAGTATTGCAGGAAGAAGCAGACTGTCTACCTTAAAAACTAACACTGGCACTAAATTAACAGGATAAGAAAGGAATTTTATGTACCCAAAGTATACTCAGAGCATTTACAGATTTTCAACAGTTGATGCTAATGACACAGAAACTGGAAGAGAAAAGATTGGAGAGATTCTTCTACACACAGGTATAATCCTAATCTGTTTCCTGAAGAGTTTACGCTGACACAATGGGTTATTGTTATGTCCTGATGTAATAGTGCATTTAAGATGAAATATCTTCATTTTTGTTTCAGTGTTATATTATTAGGCTTCCCTACACACTGTCAAACTTAAACTGGATGAAGTGGATCTAATCAAGATCAGCTCAGCAAAGCTGAACTCCAGAATCATTGTTTTTCTTAGGAAATAACTGCTGGTGCTGGTGGTTTTCATGTAGTCATAACTTCATCCAGATGTAACTCAACTGAAAACACACAGGATACCAACACTTATTATATTCCAGT
The DNA here is from genome assembly GCF_019279795.1 of Protopterus annectens. Taxonomy (NCBI): domain Eukaryota; kingdom Metazoa; phylum Chordata; order Ceratodontiformes; family Protopteridae; genus Protopterus; species Protopterus annectens. The sequence continues at coordinate 190,068,016 of NC_056738.1, forward strand.
ACAACTACATACAGAAACAAATAAAAGATAAACCATTTACCACTTCTCCAAGTATAAGCAGGGGAGCAAGCACCTCTGCACCCCCCCACACACTCTGCTACTTAAATATATCAACTCTGAGATCGCACTCCATAGAACAAAATGGCAAACATGCCATTATGTGTTTCATAACTGCCTGTTGCAATCTTAGTCATGTTCCCTGCTAACTTGCTATACTACAACATAACTCATGTTAGTGTAGTGAAGTGCGATCTCGGAGTTGATATATTTAAGTATTAGGGGGTGTGTGGGGCACAGCCCCCACAAGGGGGTGCAGGGGGGGCTTGGCCCCCCGATTATACTTGAAGAAAAGTAATATGTTTTTTCTTGTATTTGTTTCTGTATCTACTTCTGCTGGAATATATTAAGTGTTGGTATCCTGTGTGTTTTCAGTATTCTGAGATTCAATATTTTGAATTTTCAGTCTTTTGAACTTTCAAGATTTTGGTCTCAGTCTTTTGAAATTCAAAATTATGAGCTTTTGTGCTTCTGAAGTGAATATACATATATATATATATATATATATATATATATATATATATATATATATCTATATAAGGAAAAATAGGTTATGTCGGTAGTGTAAGACTGATTTGAAGATACTATTGTTGGAATTTTTTTTTCTTTTCTGTTGGGTTCTAGGTTAACTCCATTTAAAAGAGATGTATTGTAGAGAAGAAGAGGAGGAATTGGTTTTAAGAATCAGATAGTATATTTTGCTTTTTTAAATTTGTATTTATGCTACAATGGAGTGTCAGCAATCAATCTTCCTGGTGGAAATAGAACCCATATCCTTTTGCATCAAAGGTGAGTGCACTAGCTGTTGAGCCACTAACTCTGCCTAAAATGGCTAAAAGGGTGCCCTTGTGAAATGCAAAACAGGGTTTTATATGCAGCAATTTCCTTGTTATGTAACCTTACCTTCTCTGCTGGCAGCAACAACCTTTTGAAAATAAATGTGTAGTTCACCTGTTCTGTTAGGGTACACCCACTTGTGTACTCTTTTGCACCTTCATTTTGGCACAGTGGTGTATGTCAACAATGGCAAAGCTTACTCATTTTCATATTGTGTCCATTTACCACATTTATGCCCCACAAAACACACTGCCCCATTTGGTCCCATAATTGTTGCTATGCACCTCTTCTTCCAGTCATCCAAAGGTCATGCACCTTGAGTGTCTGCATCAAAATGTTGCTTTAAGTATCAATAAAATTATCTAGTCTGTGTCTGCTTCATCCTGTGGATATGCTACACCCTGTTTGCATATTATGAAAACAAGCACAATTATTATAAACAATATATGTACAGGCACTGCGAACATGCATATTCCATGTCTACACCCACCCCCCACCACCACCAAAAGCACTATGAGTATATGCAGGCCTTGTATGTTGTGTAACATTACCATGTAATGCTTTCTCACAGTGGATACTCTTCAACATATTCTGCTGAAATGCCATGTAGACCCTCCTCATAAACAACATATTCACATTGTGCACTCCTTTTACATTGTGTTATGGTACCACAAAAGATGGCTGCTATGGTCACTAAACATACAGAGAAATTACAATAAACATTTAGGTCACACATACGCAAACCCATCAGAAACTTGCCTACAAGTCTATCATGCCCCTGGTATCTGAGCAGTTGTTTGAATAGAAAGTGTATACATCATCAGTTAAGCTTTCATATCCACAGCTATAAGTCATGTAACAGTACTTACAGTACTTACTACATGACTCAAGGGATACCTATGTGCAACCAGAAGTGCACTGTTTCCTTTTGACAGAGGACCAGATTCAATACCGCCTACACTGTGTACACAATATGTATTTTAGAACATTCTTATCACATTTTTTGTGCTTTCTAGTCATTCAGAAAGATTACAGTAAGTGTACATGTAGTCTACACTTTGTGGTAACCTTTATTAATCACTGTCAGTATTTAAAGCTGTAAGAATATCAGTAGGAAAACTTAAACTAGGAGGAAGAAGGTGTGAGTTATGTCTGTGCTGTCTGTTCACTTAGAAGGTCTACACATAGTGAACACTTAGTGTAGGTGTTATTGAATCCTGGGGAGAAAGTATATTCTAGAAAGATAAACCATAATAAGCTGGAGTAAAATAAATGCTGGGCATAGAAGATGTAGTAAATTCCTGCAGAACCAAGAGGAAGATGTATAGATCCAGACAAATGCTTGCATCATAGAAATAATCCAAGAAAT